>NW_015386817.1:101418-104064 GCF_001527695.2 Protobothrops mucrosquamatus
ACGCAGGTGTGATAGGAACAATTAGGACACAGGCTAATTGGTTGGGGCCAATCACGCGTTCTAGGAGCCGGGCGCAGATGTCAAACAACCTTACTTAAGGCACACCCATAGACTGGCTTGCTAACCCTGATGATGCTGGGAGCTCCCAGCGAAAGCTTGGTTTTAAATTAAAGTTTTAAACTTTTTTACTCTCCTGGCTCAGTGACTAAATCACTGACTAGTATGTATAACTGCCCAGGTTCGAATCCCATAAAGGGTATGGCTAACTGATGAAGGCAAAAAAAGCCAGAAATGGTCCATCAACCCAGATTTTCAAGAATATGTGAAAAATCTGTTGTGTTAGATGCTAGTTGGATGCTAGTCTACCCCACAAACACACATTTGGGTGCAGTCTAATTTATATAACAGTTTACTTTCTATCACATATAATAGTGAGAATCTGCCAACAAATCACATGCAAAGGTAACCCTCATGTCCATGAGAATCAAGCACTAATTAGTAAAACATGAAGATCAAATGTGAAGTAAAAAGCCAATACAAAGGATTAACACATTGTTGCCGATTCACTAATCAGAACCAAAATCTACAACAGAAAATTGAATTCCAATTCCTTTATTAGATCCATATGTCAACTGTCCACAAAAAAGGGTGATTATTGCAATTTAATAAGCCACCGTTCCCATCTAAGTGCATTAAGGGCAGTTAAAAGCCATGTTAACACATACATATACTCAACTGTATATACGGAAACACATATTTTAAAACTCTGCTGAAGACCACCAAAGTTATGTAGCTTGAAGTTAGAATAAGTGAAAGCATTTACACAATTTGCCAAAAGTGAAGAAGAGGAAATGTTAAAATAGTTCTTTCTGTTAATCGTAGGGACCAGGCAGGTTCCCCAAAAGACAGAAAGTGAAAGTAATGATGCCCCCAAAGATGATGTTTACATGGCAACTGGGCTTTCTTTGTTTTGCTTGAAAACGTTTTGCTTCTCATCCAAGTTCACTTCAGTTCTGACTTCATCCAAGAAGCTTCTTGAATGAGAAGTGAAATGTCTTCAAGGAAAACAAAGAAAGTCCAGTTGCCTTTTGAAAAAGCACCTTTGGGATGACCATGACCTGGATGTCTGAGAATCTCCATAGACATAAAAGTAATGATATAAAGAAGTAAATAAATAAACTATCTAAATAAAAGGTATCTTCAAGTGATAGAAGCGCTCTTTAAAAGTCACTGTAGTTCAACATAGGTAGAATATGACCCAGGAAACTCCAGTTTGCTACTTACCAGATTCTGTAAGCACTGAAACTACTGCTTAACCAAGGATTGGATAACTATCACAAATCTGACTAGCCAAGACTAGGAATGGCAATTTCTCATCCATTAAAGTTATTTGTCAGTGTGATTTTTCAACTTTTCCTTCTTCTATAATAGAAGTTTGGTAACTCCATTGTGCTGATTCCTTTTCTCTAGTCTAGTCTAATTCTAAAAGCTTTTTAAAATACCTTTTAAGCAAATTGATAAAACACTTTTAAGTTTTCTGGATAACAAAGTCTTGGGGAAAAGCCTTGAAAGTAAGTGCACAGGACTAAAATAAAATCTCATCTGAAGTAAGGTTGCAACCAATACAAAAAGTTCTGGATGTTATGGACACCTAAAACAACAACCTATGCTGCATTATTCAGCTAATTAGGTTTAGACTCCCCCAAAGATGAGGAAAAATGCCAACTGATCAAAAAGCTTTCCAAGAACTAGTGGATGGATTAATTCAGTTAATAGAACCTACATATCTGGAATTATGTCCCATTTTCTTTACGCTAAATATTATTGTATGATATTTCTTCATTAAACATTGGAACCCAGCACTATAATTAATACTTTGATGAGTTCCGAGATATTAAGACTATGAAACTAGAAATCTCAATTACTCAAACAGCTTGACCATTGATACTATCTTAAAAAAACTCTGAACTTTTTGTTTATTCTTTCATCCAGCACCAGTGTCCAATGACCAGTAAGAAGATGGATACTAATTTCCTCAAGTTGTTCTTTAGCAGCCAAAACAAAAACTAAAAAGACTAAAAAAGAAGACAGTATTTAAATACGGTTAAAAATAAAAACCAACAGCAACTGCTTTTAAATTTCAACAGTGGCTTTGCCTTTTATGAAAATAAGCAAAATAAGCCTAACTTTATATTAATAAAATCCTAACATCTTTGTATAATTTTACACACACATAAAATAATACTTAAATGTATGCATATTTTATGCTTAAAATAAAGGCATTAAGCAATTATAATCATGTTGTGCCCAGCAATGTCACATATATTTTATCTGTATATGTGTTTTCTTTCTTATTCCCAGTATTGTTTTCATTCATTAATTAAAAAACCCTTTCAACATTAACAAGTTCTAAAGACTATTTACAATGGGCTTTACAAGGGTCCTTTTGACATTAAAAACTTTAGCATTAGGGCCGTGCAAAAAAAACCCCAAGAAAATTGTCACATCTTTAAGATGCTGCAAATGGGTGCTATATATTCCCACATCCTGAAGAATATTTACAAATGGAACAGAAAACACATTCCTCTTCACCACAATTTAGATCATTGTTTCCCAGCCACCGAGCCTTTAAGATATGTAGTCTTC
>NW_015386817.1:106274-253940 GCF_001527695.2 Protobothrops mucrosquamatus
TGACATTAAAAACTTTAGCATTAGGGCCGTGCAAAAAAAACCCCAAGAAAATTGTCACATCTTTAAGATGCTGCAAATGGGTGCTATATATTCCCACATCCTGAAGAATATTTACAAATGGAACAGAAAACACATTCCTCTTCACCACAATTTAGATCATTGTTTCCCAGCCACCGAGCCTTTAAGATATGTAGTCTTCAATTCCCAGAATTCCACAGCCATCCATGAACACATACTGAGATTCCTGATCTTTTTTGGTACCTAATATCCTAGAATCTCATAATGCAATGCTGTGTGCGGTATTTCTTGAAAGGAGGCCTAGGGAGGAAGATATTCTTGGTTACTTCACAGATACATTATGTGTAGTGTTCCTGCAAAAATTGCAAAGTTCTTCCAGGTTACATTTATAATTCCTAATATAGTCTCTTAGTGGTTTCTCATGTAACTCCTAAACCAGGGATAGGCAACCTTGGCTCTTTTATGACTCGTGGACTTCAACTCCCAAAATTCCTGAGCCAGCCATGCTGAGGGGAAAGGGAGAGTTTCCAAGCTGAGCCATGCTGGCTCAGGAATTCTGGGAGTTGAAGTCCACAAGTCATAAAAGGGGCGTTGTCTTACCTGAACGAGATTCCTCCCTGCGCCGTAGAGAGAGCACGCGGTGCCAAAATGGCGACCTGCTTCTGCTCCTCTCTCCAATGATCAGCTGAGGCTTAGCTGCGATTTGGGTGAGCCTGTGGCTGCTCCGCAATCATTTGGGACGGCAAACGAACAGCCGTTCGTTTGCACCCCCTTCTGTAAAAGGCAATAAATAAGGAAAAATTATGACCTGATCCTGGAGCCAAGGGAAAACATGTCCTTCTGGGCTAGAGACTCTTCCTGGGAAGAGGAGGGCCCAGGAAGAGAGGCGTGGCAAAAATTGGCTGACTTAGTCTACGGGCAGAAGACAAGCAAAACCCATTGGTGGATTCTCCACTCGTCATGCTGGAGAAGAGCCAAGGTTGCCTATCCCTGTCCTAAACAGATATGACTCTACTTAATGTATTGAGATTAGCCATGGTTAGCTAGACACCCGAATCTTATTGGTTACAGAATATAAAAGGCTTCTAGTAGGTCTTAAAAATTTATGTTTCATTTGGGTTTCATTTTCATGACTATTTAAGTCACATTCCTAGAACCAATGTGGATAAATAAATCAGTAAAGGATTCTTCAATATTTACACGCAGCTGAATTATATTATCCAATTTTCCAATTAACAAAGCATGCAGGAATCTTTGGATTTAGAAAATAATACACATAAATGTATAATGTAACACTGAAAGAAATGTGAAAGTGAAAAAGAACAATTCATTTGTGCCACCATGTTTCAAAGAAAAAGAGGTATCATGCTTTTCTTGCAAGATTTTCAGAAGCACTTAGCAAAACTTCTCACTCTGGCCAAATTTTACCCAATGTGAACTAGAATCCCTAAAATACAATTACGAAACCAATGTTAAATCCTCAATTTAGAGTCGGAAAACATAAAAACAGGGATCTTAATCCTAAGTTTTAACTATCTTGTCACATGTCAGGTGAATGATATATGAAATGAAGGTGTGTACTAAGTTAGGGTGTTAACACTTTATTAGGTGTAAACCCCGTTATGTCTGTAGACCTTATAACATAGGGATGCTTCCCAGGAAGTCTATAAAAGAAGAAAAGGACAGGAAAACCCTACAGAGATCCTTACAAGTCTTTGCATATGGCCCAGTTCTGTATGATGTTAACCGAATGCAGATATGCTTTTATTTTACCCAGTCTTATTACTGCAAGGGTATACGTGTGGTCTACAATTTGTATCAGTGTTTCAACCATGAATGTTTAATTGCATTTCAATGTCTACAAAGCACTGCCTGCCCTTTACTCTTAGCATGTGCAATCCCAATTACTCTACAAATAACCTGTTCTCAATCAGCTACCAAGCATTCCTCACAAGTTCTCTTTCCTTGATACCCACACATGTTAAGCTTCCAAAGCATGGGGGGGGGGGAAGGGCAAGCATATAACATATGATTCTTTGACTATGATCATGTAGGATTTATATCCATTCTATTTATTAGAAGTAAACAAAAGACAAGCGTGCTTACTAAATCACAAAAATTATTGAATCAAACTCCATGACCAAGAAGGAGGATTAAATAAAGTGTGAATATATGAAGAAAAAGATCCAAGTATAAATAAATGTTCTCCATTTTCATCATGACCTGTTTTAGAGAACTTATGGATGTTCAAGGGTTAACCGAGTGTAAAAGTGGTGAAAACTGGAACACAAGTTTTGAGATATTAGTCAACAATCCTGTATAATGCCTGAGTATGTGTTCTTCTCGCATAATTATAAATGAACCATTCCAGAAGTTTTTTAATTCATTTTTAGTTTGTCCAAGAGTTCCAGTGGGTAATGGAATATACGTTTTATCTCTTGCCTACTATTCATCAAAACAATATGGGTTTTAATTAAATAAACTGCACTGGTTAGAGTTTGGCTAGTTCTTACAACAATGCTCTCTCCAGCTACTCCCGCCCCTTCTCAAAGGCTGCACAAACTACAAACATGTTGTACATGCAAAATTCATCCATCATTTGGGGTTTCAGACTTTCGTTAACTCTTTTCACAGAACCATATTCACAAGAAATCCTTTTCAGGGTTTGTCAAAAACAGATCTTCCCCAGTAATACAAGAACCTTGATGACTGAATGAAACAAAAGGCCAAAATATCACTCTACATAATTCTTTTGATGAATACAGGGCCATTTTGCCAAACACTTAAGAATTTGTTATTAATCTAATTGTTTCATTGTTCCAGAATAACAATAACAATAATCTAGTACAAATGTGATCATTAGCTTGCCAGTAGACAATATACCAATATACAAAGTTCTAGACAAGATACTGGCTTTTAAACTTTTAACCACAACCGGATTGACATATTCAGTAGTATTTTAAATAGTGCTATGTACATTATATTTATTTGCAACTGTCTGTAAGCCAATTATATAAATTATTCTAAATAGCTTATAAAGGTAATAAATTTTTAAAAAACTACTGCAGTCTTCCAAATTTGCTCCCCAAAACCTATGAAGAAAATGAACATGTTCAATTGCTTCTTAAAAAATCAAATGATGGGATCCAACCTGATCTCAGAGAGTTAAGCTAAGGAGACTGGTGACAGGAATGCCATTTATCAAGTTTCCCACCTTCTGGTCTGTGGGGTCATCTACCTCATGTAGAGTAGGCAGATTCTAATTGGAGAAGACAGAGGTAGCAAGGGTCCAAGGGTAAAAGACTGTATAGTTTAGCAACTAGCAACATGAACTGGGCTCAGCATTCTATAAGCAACCAATCTAACTTTCACAGAACAGATGTTACTTAGCTGAACTGACCAGTTCCATTCAGGAGGCAAGTAACTACATTCTCTGCCAACTGCAGCTTCCAGGTCATCCTTAAAGGCAGATCTACATAGACTAAATAATAAAAACCTTACGGTATGCAGTAATCTTGTGGTATGCAGTAATCTTAAAATATGCATCTAATCTTCAGCACTTCCTGAAGTTTATCCACAAGACCAACCAACTTAGTCTCAGTCCTATGCCGTAAATCATGAGAGAAAGGGATTCCAACAATACATCTCATCTGTAGTTGGAATTGAACCTCCTTTTCAATAACCTTACCATGAATGTCAAGTTGAAAACTATCCTACAATTCTAGTCCAGAATGTTTTTTAAGCACCCTAACTTTCAAGATGGAATATATTACTCATCACGACCAAGGAAACTTATATCACTTCCTGGATTCATACCATACTGAAAACATTCTATAAAACATTCAGTACAATGTACAACATAGTAAATCAGCAAGAGGAAAATTAATTGTCCCTCTCTTGTGATATGGGGGCCATACAAATATGATAAATTAAATAAATAAATTGAAAGAAATTATTTTCTGCCAAATCAGATTAGTCAATCAATCAACTTCAAAGCCTAGCTTTGGTATCATTAGGGGCCTGCACTACTTGTACCTTATCATGTCAAAGATAACTAAGTCATTTTTTTACTTTTTTTATTCTCTCTGTCCTTGCTCGTTAAAAAGTAAAAATAAAATGAATTTCTCCAACACTGTTGTGTTTCCATACATAGCTGGAAAAACCCATTTTCATGTTGTTAAAGAGTTATTTGAGAAAGAATTCTGCTTGCACTCCTATAGTTCCAGTATCATTCTGAATGAACACAAATAGGTTGCATGCTGCCCACTGACACCAATATGCCAACAGATACCTGAAGAATAGTTAAGCTCACTGTTCCATTTTCTTTTCTTTTAGTTGTTTTAGAAAAAAATAGTAAACAGGAAGCTGGTTTGTTGCAAAGCAAAGCCACAGCTTTTAGCACCAGGTTTATTTACAGAAATGCCTCACAGTCTTAGATACATTTCTACAAAGCATAAAAGCAGTACAGTATTGCACTTGAAGTATGCCCATACACACACACACACACACACTCATTCAAAAAGGTGAAGATAATCAGAAATGGTTTAAAGTACTCTAGGAAGGTAGAAAAATATAAAGGCAACCAAACCCATCAGTTTACCAGTAATCTATGGGCAGCCATGTTGAAAACAGGCAAGTGCTTCCATGGAAGCCATTTTTAAAATTCCAAGTGAACTGAATTAGTTCCCTGTCTTTGGAATTAACAGTGCAAAGCTAACGTCGTAAAGATACATTATGCAGAAGAATTTTCTGATATAGGAGGGGAAACCAAGCATCTAGGTCAACAAATTTTGTTTTATCACAGCTTACTCAATGGGAACTTCATATTTGTCCTTGTTCTTTGGGGCATAGGATTTCATTGCTATTTCCACCATAACTGTCAAATCTCAAGGAAAGTACTTTGAGTGACAAACTGGATTAGATATCTGGAAAGCTGTAACAATATTTCTTCAGCCATGTTGTTATATCAACTAAACACTCCAGAGAATAATTATATACATTTCACTCCTTTACTTGCAGAAATTCAGCAAATGTCAATACAGTGAAGAATTATTTTGTTACTTCTCATATTATCTTACTCAATTTCATTAAGTTTTCATCAAGCTTTCTTTCAAAAGCACATCCCTAACGCTAAGAAGAAGTCTGAACAAAGCCAACATATTTAAAGTTTCAAATCAGGAGAAAGGATACTGACCTTTGGTGAAGAACTATTTTGTACAAAATAGTTTCATGAAGATTCAATTACCTGAATCTCCAGGTGGAGTGTAAAAGACCCCTATTTGAAGACTTTCAAAACCACTGACAATCAAGACCTAATCTACAATAACTGGGACTAGAAATGGAAGGCAACATTTGGTACATTTTGAGTGTACCAAGTATATTATATAATCAGAAAGCTAGAAAGACTTATGGTTGGTATGAAGTAACTTTCTAGGATTCCAGATTCTTGGAAATAAAACAAGGAAGAGACCAATATAAAATGACAAAACAACACATGCCTTTTTTCTCAGTGTAAGAATTTGAACTTCTATTGTGGCTCCTAATTTTCTGTCCAACATATACTGATCTTTAAAAGTAAATGGCTCCTTCTTTAAATTAGGGGATGAAACACTATCATCAGCATGTACTGTCATTTCAAACAAGCTCCCAAGAACATAAAAATCTATATTTCTTTATTTTTTACTTTGTTGTATGTGAAGATTATTCTTGAAGTAATAAAATAAGAAAATAAATTAGTTCTATGCTACCAAGTGCTTCCTGTTCCACTCCCAACACTTCCCAAAACATTTTGCTTTAAAATAGAACAGAATAGATAAAATCCTGTGCAGTGTTTGATAATATCACCCATGAACCATAATTTCCATAACACAAATACACAACTTGAAGTTCTTTAAGGAACATCATTTTCCTCCTGAAAATGTGACAAGTGGAACTCTTTTCAAATACCCAAGTCTCCAATAATAATTCTAAATTTGTTTATTACTTGCATTTTAGCTTAAACACAGAATAAGCTACTCTGTGTAAACTACATATTACTCTCTGGGGAAAAAACACTTGCTATTGAAGAGTAGCATGTAAAACCTTGTAATAAAAACGATAAAGTAGATAAATAAGAACATTAATCATGTTTCTTTTGTCAAAAAAGTGAAAAGGTTTTTAGCTTTTACCTAGAGACTGGACAGATGTTTGTCTGAAATGATATAGGGTCTCCTGCCTGAGCAAGGGGTTGGACTAGAAGACCTCCAAGATCCCTTCCAACTCTTATGCTGTTATTCAATTAAAGTGACTGAAATCTTCTTGGGACTTGCAGACCGTATCATAAGTCAAAGGAGGGGACATAACTTGGCCCAAGGGAGGAGGGAATGAAAACCCAAGTTCTATTTTCATATGATACATTTATATCATATCACATATATGTCTTGCCCTGGATTTCTCAATCTACCCACACAGCCCATTAAATCATAAACTCACATAAGCTAGGAAAGGATTACATGAAACAATAAACTAAATGTGGTTGACTAAATAATTATTCATTGTGTTGTAAAAATTCTATTTCCTCTGAAAAATTTCAAATTTTGTTTTTCCTCAATAAAAATACTTTTTAAAAAATCAGTTGGTTATGTTTACAAATTAAAGCTGCCTGCATATTGTGGCAAATATTTCAAGCCATCAAAAATGACAGTCAAAGATTTATATCTAGATTTAACTTATTTGGTTTATAATTATTGTTTTTATATTGTTATTTGATTGTTTTTGTGAAATGAGCAGAGCAGGCATACAAATTTGATAAAACAATAAATTTGAGTGTGTGTATGCGTATGTGTGTGTGTGTGTGTGTGTATGTATGTATGTATGTATGTATGTGTATATATATATATACACACACATATATATATATACCTACGTCATATTTGTAAAAAAATTTCTTTAGAAGCTCTGGCAAAGTACAAACATTTATATTTAGAATCTTTCTATTTAGTCAGAAACAGTATATAAGAGAACGTTATACATGCCTCTTCTTGTAATTTTCTTCCAATACAGATCAAAGAACCTAAAACCTGAATTAGAAGCTGTCTATTTTTGCCTGTTTTTAAACTTACTTTATGAGATGATTGCTAACTTTATCCATGACTCTAAGCCATTTCCAGAAACATCAAATTATAGAGAATCCTATTTTTGATAGTTTATGAAACACGAAGTGTTATTCATGTTTCTCAGACAACAAAAAACAAATCCACTTAAGCTACAGATTATCAGTAAATCTTAATAACTTTTGAATAGATCAATTAACCCCAACAATAAATGTATGCAATTTCTACTACCAGGTATTTGTGAAATCATGTATCATCATTTTTATTTTCCTTCCTTTCTTCATGACCATATCAGGCAAGGCAGCCTGTAAATAAATCCACAGAAAGACAATATAGTGTAGTGATTACTAGTTGGACTAGAATTCAGGAAACTGAAGTTCAAGTCCACCTCCGTCACTGAAATGAGAAACTTTGGGACAGTTACACTCTCAGTGCAATCTACTTCACAGGATTATTTTTATGGAATAAAGTGAAACTTGTAAATGGTCTTCAACTCCCGGAGAATAGGTAGAGGATATAAATCTAACAAATTAAGAAATAAATGCAGGCCACAAAAGGTGATTGTTAAAATACAGGCAATGAATTCAAGGCTGGACTATTTGCCTTCCCATCACTAGCAGCTTGTAGGTGGAGAAAAAGGATTCAACACTCCCTAAATTCTGTCAAATAACTCATCTGCCTGCGTGGTATTCCTCAATATTTATGGAACTAGACACTTCCTTCTTTTTCTGCCACCCAATTCAGTGGATTCATGGACCACAATTTTCTTGCATGGAACTGACTTGATATAATACCATCTCTTGCCCACTAACCAATTTTGACCTATGAGATATTGCCATATTCTCACCCAAAAGCAGCCCCAGAATGTTTGTAAATTGAATACATAACTAAAAGAGAAAAAAAGAAAACCACCTAAAGTGATAGTTGTTAGGCAATCATCATTCATATTTCCCTAACGCCAATGTTACGTTTTAGGCTTTCAGCCTTGCAACACCTACTTGATAGTGTTTTATATGAACATCTCTACTACAGTCAACCCTTTGAATAACAAATCATGAATTAACATATCATACAGAATTGCTTACTTTAGTTAAAAAAAAAAAGATAAAGGTTTCCCCTGTCTAGTTGTGTCCAATTCTAGGGGGCAGTGCTTATCTCCATTTCCTAGCCAATGGAGCCAGCATTCTCCGAAGACACTTCCGTGATCATGTGGCCAGCATGACTATAGCCAAGGTCCATGGAACGTTACCTTCCAACCAAAGTAGTGCCTATTTATCTACTCACATTTTCATGCTTTCAAACTGCTAGGTTGGCAGGAGCTGAAGCAAGAATGGGAGCTGACCCCAGTAAAGAGTGCCTGGGTCTCAAACTGCTACCCTTCCAGTCAATAAGTCCAGCATCTTAACTGCTAGGAAAGAGATAGTAAACTGATATAGAGCTAACAGAGAGCTAAAAGATCTTGAAAATGAGATATACACATAGACCTATATTATACAGATGAGTCTGTGGCATCCAAATTAAAAACACTGAGAAGCAGTAACTGTTAAGTAGTGAACACTACCTCAAATTCCAAAAGCTAACGCATGAATGCTAATGTTCCCTTAGGTATGACTCCTGAACATGAATGCCTGTTCTCAGACAAAACAAAGAGGAAATGGCTCATGCTTCTGAATGGCCAGGAGAAATGGTTCATACTCACAGTAACTCTCCGTGATAAATATTTCCAAGATTGAAATCTGGCACCGAATCAAATTCCAGGGAAGAAATTTTGGTTCAGATTAAGTCCTGTGGATAGATAGGAAAAAGAAAGAAAGAAAAAAGAGACTTGGCTACCTGGTTCTGGATACTGTCTGCTTCACCAAATCATTTTCTCAGAGGTTCAGAGCATTTTATATTACATGAATTCTAAGCAATATAGGTACAATTTTTGTAAAAAAAAAAAGAAAAATACTCAGTGAATGAGACACAATTTTGAAGCCAATTCTATGGCACTGATGTCAGTAGGGGAAGTTTTCAAGTAAATTAGTTAAAATCCAAATCATACAAAAGCATAAAGTTATACACTTGATATCAGATAATGACAGTCTGGCCAAAACAAGAACAGTTTGGTTTGGGTAGGCAAGCTGATTCACCCATTTATTATTGCACAGGACAAGCAAATTAAAAATTAATCAAAGGTCCACACCCAGATCTACTCAATTTCAAAGCGTCTCATTTTTAATTATCATTTTGTCTCATTTTTTAAATTAATCTCAATTTGCTAATGAAGCAACTCACTGCGATTTTGTCAAATTAATAGCTCTATTCCTCATAAATAAAACTGAAATAAAAGCCTACTACAGCAAGCTGTTGTGCTAGCAAAGAACATAATGAGAGGATGGGCATTCAAATGGCAAACACAGATCAACATAAGGAAAGCTGAAGTCTGGATTGCACATTGCAATTTATTTTGCTCCAGCCATGTGTATATATATTCTAATGTGATCTAAGCAAAAGCACATTGACCAGGATCCAAATCCTAAAGTTTTAGGAATGACTCAATGAAAACTTGAAAAAAAGGAGGAGGGTATAGAGAGATACTTCCAATGAAAAAGGGAAATTCAACTCCAGGAATGATTAAAAAATGACTCCAAGATAAAACTATTGATGATACAATAGTTTTGATCCATAGACTGCACAACACTCTGTTTACTGCTTGTTTATTTTACTTTCTGAAGTCAGTCCATGAGAGTACCATCAAAAATTGTGTTGTGAACACAGTTTTGTAACTGCAAATACATTGGAATATACATTTTCCAACAAACTAAATTGAAATAATGGAAGGAGATATGAAAGTATCTTCAGCACAACTCTACCTAACAAAATGCCTTGGAATTTTCTGCCACAAATATTAACAATGTCTATAAAATTGCATTGCTTTCAAAAGGGATTAAGTTAATTAACTGAAGATAAGGATCAATAAGTACTAGTCATGATGGCTGTATGTAATGTCATCTACCAAAATAAGTATACCTTAGAATTTCTTAAGAGTTGTATAGCTTTGAACAACATTTAGAAGAAGTGAAATGCAGCCCCTCACTCTCTTATTCTTAAACCAGCCCAATATTTAGATTTACGTTGAACTTTAAAAAAAAAAAAAAAACACCTGCAACTGCTTTAAGAGTCCCATTAATGGTCTCCTTAAAGCAGTTGCACCCTTTTTCCAGTTTTTTTTTAATCCCGAAATAGACAGCCATTCCAATAAACCACAGAGAGCTGTTATGTTCACTGTAGATCTGAATACTTGTTTTCATTCATTTTTAAATCATGCAGAGTTCTGCTGCAGATTAATTATGTGGCATTCATTATGGTTAAGAAGATAAACGAAGGCTGGGGAGTCTGGTTCAGGTACACCCTTAGTCTGAAAGCTCACTGAGGAATCTGTTCTTTCATCCTTGCCTATCTCATAAGATCCCTAGGAGAATGACAACAGATGGATGACTATCTATGCCAACTTAACCTCTCTGAAAAAAGGCAGTCTATATATACAATAATTAAATCTGAGTGGAAAAGTATTATTATGCTCCAGACTTGCCTGTGATTTTCCTTGGCATTCAGTTGGCTAGATTACAGATGTGTGTATATGCACTCGTATACGCACACACAGAGACAACAATTTTAAATGTTGTCCCCTGTGGATTTTTTATTTGATTATGTCATGAAAACTGAATGATAAATTAAAAGTTGCCAGTGTAAAACGAATCAGAGTAAAAGAACAAATATATAGGTATTCCTCATTTAACAACAACTCCATCATAAGCAATGTGGTTAAGTAAAACATCACATTATCATCCCAGGTTACAACCTCACTTCACACGGTCATTAAGTGAGACATCACATGAACATGGCTTATGATTTTATTGCCAGATTCTCTATTGACTGAAACTAGCTGTGAAGTACACAAAGGGACATCATGACCTCAAAACACTGCAACAGTCCTGAACACCCATCTACTGCAACGCATCTAAATCTCAATCCTGTGGACAAGAAGCTAATGGTCATAAGTGCAAGGACTGATCATAAGGTCATGTTTTACCATTGTCGTAACTTTGAAGCATCACTAAGCAAAGCAGTCATCAAATAGCAATAGCACTTAGCACTAGCGGTTAGACTTATATACCGCTTCATAATGCTTTATAGCAGGCATGTCAAGCTCGCGACGTCACATGACGTCGCGCGCCGTATTGGAGCTTTTTTGCCATTGCTGGCAATGGGGTGGGCACGGCTCCATTATGATGAAACCAGCCTGCGGGCCGGCATTTTGACACCCCTGTTTTATAGCATTCTCTAAGTGGTTTACAGAGTCAGCATATTAGCCCCAATAATAATGGAACTCCTGGCAGTAAGCTGAATTAGCCTGCAATATTGCATTCTAAACACTGAGCCATCAGGCTCCAAATCTATTCTGTCTCAAGAATATAATATTATCTCGTCTATTCAATTTTTTTAAAAAAAGTGTGAGCACCAGGATAGTTTGATATAAAAAGGGGGGAGGAGACTCCAAATAAACTGTCTCTTTTTTCCCCTCATTCAGTCTGATCCTCCAGTCTAAATAACTTTTTCTTATGTTTTTATTAACTGTTCTTAACTATGTAAGAAAGAAAATCAGGTGCAGATGCTGTTTCACTCATTCCACCTCACACCTCTGCCTTAAACTGTGAGGCTGCTATGGCTTACAATGCATTTGGATTAGGGTACATTCTCCTAATATTGTTGAACCACAGTTGACATCCTCCCAGAATATTGACCATGCCAACTGAGAGTAATGAAACTTTCAATTGAGCAATACTATGGGAGGCACAAATTGTGCTGTAAACCACATAACTCAATTTCAAAACTCATGCAAAGTAAATGCTTTGTAATGTTTAGACACTGATTTCCAGAACTCCTGTCTTTTAGATTCAGTGGGAAATAATGGATTTCCATATATAGTTACAAAAATCAGCTCTTGTGGAATCAATGTGTTATCAGTGAATCAGCTGTTATCTAATATAGCAAGACTATTAATATCAGCATGTCTTTTTATGGATTTAGATACATACAGTAAGAATAACTATAGGCAAATTATTCATCTTGGAGAGATCACAAAGCAACAAAACTGCAGAGGAAAAGTAGTCTGCTTTGTTACTCCTAAGGGGAACAAAATTGGGATATTTCTGCCAGATACATTTGAAGATGAGATTCCAGGTCCAGATGCCACCTACAGAAACCTAGGAAGAAACCCTCAGATCCTTTCAAAATATAGTCATCAAACTGCAAACTGTAATATGATAAATGATTTAATTAGTTACAGACATGAAAAATCAAATAAATTTAATGTAACTATAATTAAATTTAACTAGCCTATTTTGAGAAATGGGTACCCCAGTATGTCATTAGAAGGAAAAGTGGTGCCTAACCCTAAAAACAAAGAAAAAAAGTATGCACCCCACTATAGACAGATGATCCTAGCTATTCACATATGAAGAAATGTAGCTTCTCAAGACTCAACACAGCTTTAATAAGATGTGCTCTATTCTCCTTGATTATAAATTCAAACAGTTGGTATGTACTCTGTCCTATTCTGCTGCAGTTGTCTGTTGCTGGGAATACTTCTTGAAAACCAGCAGCATCGTCCACACCTTCCACAGAGAACAGAATCTGGCAAATACTAGAGAGCTGTCAATATGGAACAGTAGCTTTAATACTTTTTTTTAGAATTTATAAATGAACATGTCACCATATCGTTAAAATAAAGAAGTGTCTCAACATATCCAACAAACAGAAAACAGAAAACCCATCATGTCAAGCTTTGGATTTCAAAATAGCTAAAGCCTCAACTTTAGATATCTGAATTCTTCATATGAAAAATTAGGAAATTTAAGCAACAATTGTGTTCTTACCTGCCTATTACATTCTTGAAGTATACTGTAAAATAAACAAAAATCTCTATAGTATCTCCTTAGCAATTACATAAAGAAAAAAAAGAAATACACATTTTTCATTCATTCATTCATTCATTCATTCATTCATTCTTAGACACAACATACTACCCATAGTACCAGGATACACATTCCTTTCTGGACTTAGAGCTGCACTTGGTCTTTGACTGCCAAGTAAGGCCCATATTCCAAGCAATAGTAAGAAAGGAAACATACAAAACAAAATGTAATCAACGTAATTAAATGTATTAAATCATATTTTAAAAATGATATGTTTAGAGATCAGTTTACTATTCTTCTTCTTTCACATGCTGATTATATGCCATCTTGTTGGGGTAAAATTTTAGTGACCACATCAACAGATCTTCTCCGGGATGATATCTTATATTAAAAATTGCAATTTGGTAAGTACATGGGATGAAAGAAAAAAAACTTTCCCCCAAAATTTGTCTTTAAGAATACCCCTAATCCTTTTGGGCAGCCACATAAAAGTCCCTAGACCTAGACATTTTCTATATTTTTCATAACATCCAAACACTCAGAGGTTTTGCCCATTTCTCACCAACCTCTCATTTTGTAAAATGGTACATGTTTCCTACACCTTCAACACTATCTCTGAGTACTAACATTTTTAACTTGTCTCTTATACAAATGAAAAAGAAGCTATTTTACAATTTGCAATTATTGCAATTTTAACTTTAATAACTTAGCAGGGACCAACCATCATGATGCTGACATGTCCTCTGTTCAAATTATAGGTTGCCTGTAGAACATTAACAACATGTAACTTTTAGAATTAACCCACCAGTTTTGTCCAGCCTTAAATCATTCTTTGTAATATACCAAAATACTGTCATACTGCCTGCCAGGGACTCCCCTTACTAAGCATTTTCCAATTTGTAACTGCCGATTCGTGGTAAGACAACAATTATATGCTGAGACGATCAAGACAACAATGTTCTACCCTCACATATTTTCTGAGCTCTATAGCAAAATGCACCAATGATGAAAGCCTTAATAATCTCAATACAAAACTAATCTCACAAGCATCTGACAAATAGTTTGCCTCACACAATTGAACTTTACTAATAGGCTTGAGCCTACTGAAAGCTGCCCATTTATAGCTCCATCCAGTCATCCTTGTACCAATAAAATATATCACTTGACAAATCCTTATCACTGTTTCCTCCACACTTTTTACCACTTAATTTTATCATGACTGACAATGTGAATCAATGAACTTTATTTCTTCTGCATTCAAGTTGCATTATATCAGGTTTAGATTAGCACAGAATATCCAGGTTCAGACATCCAGAATATTATCTAGATAAATGAGTAGGCTGGATATAAGGCCGGGGTCTTCAAACTTGGCCCTTTTATGACTCGTGGACTTCAGCTCCCAGAATTCCTCAGCCAGTGTGCCTGGCTGAGGAATTCTGGGAGTTGAAGTCCACAAGTCATAAAAAGGCAAGTTTGAAGATTCCTGATATAAGGAATACTATGATCCAACTCTCTTCCCTACTCAAAATAAAAATCAAGGGCACTAACAAAAAATGGAAAAAATAAATATTTGATAGGAGTCTTACAGATTTTACTATGCTAGTCATTGCTGATTATAAGAGACACTGCTCATCTCCATTTCAAGGCCATTGTACCAGCGCTGCCTGAAGAGTTTTCCATGATTATGTGGCTAGCATGCAGTACCTATTTATCTACTCGCATTTGCATGTTTTCAAACTGTTAGGGTTGGTAGGAGTTGGGGCAAGTACAGGAATTCACCCCATTGCATGGCACTCAGATTTTGAACCTGAGCTGTCAGCTTTCCAGCTGATGAATCCAGCATCTTTTACTGCAGAGCCAAATATTTGATATCCAGTACAAAATTTACAGCTTTTCACTGATTTTTGTAGGCCAGTGAGAAAAAAAATACTGGCTGCTATATTTGCTGTATATACTATATTTATTATATTTGCATATTTGAAAATCAACTTCCCAGGGCTTATTTGAGCATTATTAATGCATTTTGATTGTTTGATTCATTTACATCAGGGGTGTCAAACTCAATTTCATTGAGGGCTGCATCAGCATTGCAGTTGCTCTCGGGGGGCCGGGTGGGTGTGGCGAGGGTGGGTGTGGCCTACTGGGTGGGCATAGATAGAGTGGGTGTGGCCTACTGGGTGGGCATGGCCAGATCTACATCATTCGCTTCAAGGGTGCCTGTGGGGGCCTGGGCAGGAGTGGGACAGATCTGAGGGTCTTTGGCAGAAGGGGGTGGGACCAGGGCAAGTGCCAAGGCATGGTCCACTGGAGGAGCCTCACTGTTCCTCTCAGGCCATGCGGGGGTGACTGGATGGTGGTGTGGGCTACCCGGAGCCCTGGGCAGCAGAGGTCAAACATCCAGCCTGGCCCTCGAGCACCCGCAGCACCAAGCCCAACCCCACTTCCCCACTGCACTTACCTCCTCCTCAAGGCTGCTGCTGCTGTGCTTGCTCTCCTTAGCCAGGTTGCTCATGATGGGTATGAGGGCAAAGTCAGAGGGAGGCCCATTCCCTCTCCATGGGAGGAGACCCGGCTTTGAATCCAAAGCTTCCTTAGCAATAAGATGGGAGACCCCCAGGATAGGCCAGGAGGAGGGGGCAAGGGGATGGTGAAAGGGCAGCAGGGCAGGACTAAGGCAGGACTTCCCTCAGACCCTCCCTCTCCTTCTTTCCTTCCTTCCTTCCTAAGTACACAGTGGTGGGAAAATATTTTGAGATGAGGGAGGGAGAAAAACAGGCAAGAAACGCAGCTGGGGAGGTGTCACCCTTCGTGAGGAATGCAGAAATGCACCATCGCCTGGAATTGGCCAGCACATGGCCCTCATCTACTTCACATATCTGGCTTGGTGGGTTCTGGGGGAGGGGATGCCATGAGCAGCGTGAGAGTCAATGTTACCTGCGCAATGCTACCCAGCCCCCAGCCTGCCCGGTTTCGGCAGGCAGCAAGGCGCTCTCCTCACAGCGCCGAGAGGCTGAGCCAGGCGGCATGAATCTGAAAAAGAAGCGCGATGCCACCCAGCCTGCCCGGTTTCAGCAGGCAGCGGGGCGCCAAGAGCTGAGCCGGGTGGCGTAAATCTGATGAGAAGTGCAATGCTGCCTAGCCCCCAGCCTGCCCAGTTTCAGCAGGCAGCAAGGTGCAAAGCTGGCAAGCTTTGCACTGCCCGGCTCAGCCTCTCGGCACTGTGAGGAGAGCGCCCCGCTGCCTGCCGAAACCCCTCCCCCAGAGCCCATCAAGCCAGATATGTGAAGTAGGCGAGGCACTTCCAGGCGATGGTGCATTTCTTCATTCCTCACAAAGGGTGACACCTCCCCAGCATGCACCCCGGGGGCGGGGCTGACACGGCAGGTGCTGGTTCCTTGCTGTTTCCAGACGGCCTTGTGAAGCTAAGACGGAATGCATTTCAGCATAAATGGCCACCACAAAATTGTACATTGGCTCCCAGCCAGCCTGGGCCAGGGCCAAGGCAGCGGGGGCCGTTCCCTCACTGTTTCCAGGATGGCTTCGCAGGCCACATGAAACCACTTTGAGGGCCGCATCCGGCCCACGGGCCTTGTGTTTGTTACATGTTATAAATTTCTACAACAAACAATGTTTCATCACTGCAAAGCTAGTATCCAAACTTTTGGTGCACAATAGCAAAAGGTTATATGGATTTGTTTTTGAAGAATATTTTTATTCATTAATAATTTGTATCAATCAATCAATCATAAATGCAAAGTTGTATCACAATTCCCTGGATAACTGTACAATGCTGCATGTGATAAAAAGAGATTTTAGTCCACAAGAGCGCATGCCTCAGATCTATCATCATCAAACCATTTTCTTGATTTTGCTACTTAATAGGAAAAGGTTAGTATTCATTTGTGAATCTGTATGTTTTTTTTTATTTTTGCACTGTTTTCAACCCATTTCTTTCCACTAAAGAAACATTTCATCAGTCTTTTAAAATTAGTTATTTCTCCACTGACATTTCTCTAGGGAAAAGAAACATTATTTTAGAATCTGACTTAATCAGAAGATCAAGAAGAATTTTAGCCAACACCATTTTAAGAAGAAACTTTAGAAGGACTTTGAAGAGACCCAAGTTCAAGGAAGAATTTTAGAAGGTAATTTGAGCATTTCTCAACCTTAACAAGTGGTTCAAGAATTCTGGAAGTTGAAGTCCACATGTCTTAAATTTGCCAAGTTTGAGAAACACTGTATTTAACTTTAAAGCATGACTGATTGTTCTAAGAAAAACCCATCCACTTCTAAATATATTACTCATTAATAATATGTATGCAGAAATGAAAGCAAGTGCCATTGATTTTAAAATAATTTACACCCAATAATTTAGGATGTGGCTTGTCTATTATAAAGTTAAAAAATAATACCAAATTGAAAATATATTTAAAATAAAACTTATTCAAACATACTTAGACTACTATTCTGGACATAGATACCAAAGAACACACATCCTGCTGATGAAGAGAAACTGGCTTAATGTCAGCTGGGTGATTATGCGTTTTGAAGTCACAAGAATTGGGGTTATTTATTGAGTCCAAACTAAGCAAAAACCATAGGGCTTAAAATAATGTGTGAAGTTCGTGACTGAATCAGACTGCTAGTCATTCTTGTTTGATAGTACATACACTAACTGGAAATATTTTTCTAGTCAAGGTAGAAGAAGTCTTCATTAACCAGAGATCCACAGTGGGGAATTCTGCCAAAACTGCCAAGTTTGAAAAACACTGGGCTAAACTAATACCAAAACTTAGTAGGTTCACCAGGTTCTTGTGTGTTTCAGATGTGAGACTTACTTTGTTCTATTTGGAGCTCCCAGTAAATGAACTAGGGACAAACCACTGGGAATCATTTATAAATAAATAGATTGGGATTATATTACCAGGATCCTAATAGAAAGACAGAAAAAGGAGGAGCACATTCTGCGGGTAAAATAAAGAATGAGAAGGTAAAAGCACTCCAGTGTTTCCTGAAATACAAGTGACCTCAGCTGCAGATAAGCACACATTAAAGCTTCACCAAGCTTGAAGATTCATGTCAATACAAGCAAGCCTTATCTGTATGCAGATCACAAAGCGAAATCTTGTTACAAATCCGAAATGAAACCAAAAAGAGAGATATCCGCAAACCCAGAGAATTTTAGCCAAACTGGCAAATATAAATGATCTACAAGCCTTAGCGTGCTTGAAAAGGAAATCACCAAAATTGGATCATTTTCCAGTTTTATTAAAAATAAAATTACTTGCCTGATAGCAAAGCAACCCACCAAATCAAGTACACATGGATTTATATGGATTCACTCTGCTGATAGTTGGCTAACGGATAGATTTTATATGGATTCAGCAAATGGATTTAAAATTCAGATAAAGGGCAGCACATGCAAATACGACAAGCCTTAAGTCTAACCAAGCAAAAGTTCTTAGCTACATCTCTGAAATAGACAAGCCATCCTGAAATTTCCCTTCCAAGCCTCTGCAGAGTTTCAAAGGACTTACCAAGCATGGTAAATATGGTGGGAGGGAGAGGAAGAAAGAAAAGGATTAACTTCAACGTGTTCCTGTATCATCTCATAATTTTTCCTCTAAGATGGGTACAAAAGCTTTGACTGATCAAACAACTTCCTTCTACTGTACCAGAGCCAAGTGCAGTCAATTACTTATCCTCGTGTAGACTTTTATAAGAGATAACAGTTATCTAAAATGAAAAGGCACATGCCTTTTTTTTATTATTAAATTGGTTGGAAAAAAGAGACCCAGAGAGACAAAAGGGCTTCTGTGCAAAAGAAAGGCTTCCCCAGATCAACAAAACAGAACCAGGAAAGAAAGCAGGCGGGCCTGCTCTCTCTTCACACAACTAACTAGCTCTGAAGTTCAACTCTTGCCTAGAAAAAAAAATGCCTGGTAACTGAGAAACAGCTGTTACTAAGGGGATCAAAGTAAAGACTGAAAAACTGCTTTCCTCTCTTTATCTTTCCTCTGTTCTTGGTCAGCCAGTGGGTCCTTCGTCTTTTGATAGGATATTTAAGGTGTAGCTGAGTTGGAATGTATGTTTGTGTTTGCATGTATGTATGTATGTACAGTATATATATATATACATGGTTTTCCATGATGTACCTCTAAGTAAAGAAACTGAGCATGCTTGGTGTCTGTAGAAACTGATACTAAGTTTGAATCAGACCAGCAAAATAATAATAATAAAAAAGTTGGAAGGGACCTTGGAGGTCATCTAGTCCAACCCCCTGCTCAGGCAGGAAACCCTATACCGGGGGTGGGCAACCTTGGCTCTTTTATGACTCGTGGACTTCAACTCCCAGAATTCCTGAGCCAGCATGGCTGGCTCAGGAATTCTAGGAGTGAAGTCCACGAGTCATAAAAGAGCCAAGGTTGCCTACCCCTGCCTTATACCATTTCAGACAAATGGCTGTCCACTCTCTTCTTAAAAACTTCCAGTGTTGGAGCTTTCACAGCTTCTGGAGGCAGGTTGTTTCACTGATTAATTGTTCTAACTGTCAGAAACGTTCTCCTTCCTTGTCTCTTTGGTTAGTTTCCATCCATTGCTTCTTGTCCTGCCTTTAGGTGCTTTGGAGAATAGCTTGACTCCCTCTTCTTTGTGGCAGCCCCTGAGATATTGGAACACACATGTCATCCCTCATCCTCCTTTCCAATGCTGGAGGTCTTCCCTGGTACAATCAAGAGTGGATGAAGCACAACTGACTTTATTGAAATTGTAAGAAACCATCCAACTTCTGTGTTGCCTGGAAGCATTGTGAAAATTTTAAACAGCTGCTACATCCAGTGACTTATGACTATACCTAGAAAAGTGGGGCTTATAGAGAGCCTGATACAATTACAACCAAGTCATATGGACTCTACTTTATGCATGCAGCAGAATGATGTAGTACAATACAATGATAATGACATTGGCTATACCAGCTCAGAAGTACAGGTAAGAGATAACTTCCACTCCTGTGAAAATTTTCTGCAAGCAGAATAGTAGTTTTTCAGGGGAAAAAAGATTTATCAGCAGCTTTATCACTGTGATGTTTGTTTTGTTCTACTTTTGTTTACTTGCACAACTATATGCACCTTAGGAAATGCAGCAAAGGAGCACAATTCGTCCTGCCACTATTATTTCATTTTACTTTGTGTAGTCCAGGTCTACATGTAACTTGGATTCATTAAAAGCTTTTAAAATATGTTAAACATGCGTATTTAGTATTTTAAAGAAACTGGTTGGTAGAGTCACTTTACCAGGGAAAATTATTTTAGAGTATTCAATACCATCTCCTTAGATACCCATGCCCTAACTAAACTTGTGTGTCTAGAAGGAGATATGGAGACACTCCTTGATTCAATCAACCTTCACAGAACTTCACTCTCTAGAAATGTAGTATAAAAGATAACTGGGCAGCATCACTGCTATGTAAGCTAAGAGGGGAAGTGCAGCAAAGAATGAAAAGAAAGCAAACAAACCAGAAGTTAGTCATTAAATTCTATGTTAAATTCTAGTTAATAGGTGAAGTGAGTTGAGGATAATTTCTTGGCTGTACTATTCTGGGCTATAGATGAATATTGTATTTCTAAAAACTCCCTGCATATAGAAAATTTACACATTGGGGCAAAGTTATAGTGCAGTCTTTTCCCCAGATTTATAAGCTTATTACTTTGTATATGCATTTAGAAACAACTCCCACCTGTTTGGAACCATGCATATAGCATTGTGCTACCTCATTTTTCAATCCTGCATATAAAATGCATTAATGCCAAGAAAGCTGCTAGCCTACATAATACATACTAACATTTCAGCTTCATTTAGGAGTATCTTTAGTAGGATTAGAAATGCTTTGAAAATGGTTGAGGACACTTGCCTTGGACCAAAACTGAATGCAGAATTTCTCAGCTGTTTGTTAAAGGTTACATGAGGAACTGCCTCATCACACTGGGACTGGCCCGCCCCAGAGGAGGCAGCCTATGAGCCCCATCATTCAAGGAATTTCGGCTGGCAGGGTCCAGGCATCACACTGAAGATGGTTGATGAATTAAGAGGCACTTCTACCCCCTATTTCCCCACACATCCTATTCACTTCTTCTTCATTGTTTAATTATAATTTTATTTGTATTGGACTTTTATTATTGAGAGGTATTTATATATGAGATGGGTGGCAAGCAAGCAAGCAAACAAACAAACAAATAAATGTTTTAGGCAATAAGCCAGCCAGAGTTATTTCGTTATGAACTGGATGATAAAATAAAATAAAACAACTCTAGTTTTATTTAGCCTTCTTCGTGATTCAGAAAATAATGTACTCCCTAAGATAGAATACACTCATTAAGATTAACACTTATACCGTTTTACCTTCGCTTTAGGCTTTGTAGAACCCCAAAATAGACAAGCTGTTTTAATTAACAAACTTTTCTTGTTGGTTTGAAATGTTTTAGGGCTTATCCAAGTAGCTTCTTCAGAAGAAATATTTCAAACCAACCAACATTTCAAAGAACTCCAGTTACCATGACTCAACTTCCAGACAACTCTACCTGAATGACTGGGAATCTTTATTGATATATTGCCACATACTTTAGGGAAGAAACCGTGAGGTGGGTGAGGGAATATGACAAGATAGCAAAAATAAAGGTCTGAAACATTTGCAAAGCATGAACAAGCTACCCAATCTTTATTTATCTTTTACAAAGGCACATGTCACTATAAAGCTACATAAAGTTTCAAATAAAACAAAACTGAGCATGTGGTTTTAAATTTTCTGCTCTCCCCCCTGTAAAAGAAATGGAAGAATTTCAAGCCTAGTTGATTTCAGCATTCCTAATTCTAATTTTTCATGTCACTCTAAGTTGAGATATTTTTAAATCAATGCAACGCTTTGTCTAAACATCCAAATTCAGATCCCAATATTGCAGAAATTTTCACACATTCACAAGTAATACAGGAAACAAGAAGATATCTTTAACATTCTCTTCATTTTGTTTCCAAGTTGGTGTGTTTTGAAATATGGAGTACAAGTGCTCAGAAGTTTCTATCCAATTAAGACTTATGAACAACTCTTGAGACTTTGGCTGGATTTAAGCTAAGCAGGGTTGGGTTAGGTTAATACTTGGATAAGTGAATACCACAGCTTTAGCCTAGACTTGAAAGTTAGAAAAACCTCCTAAAAAACAGAAATGGGAAACTATTTCCATAAAGAAAACTACAAGGACGTAGAGTTGAGCTGGACTCAAGCACATCTTATTTTTTTCTTCCTTATGACCTTCAAGACGCAAAAGTCTTTGAACTCTTAATTGTACCGCAAACTGCAAAATCAGTAAAATGAATATTAAAATACTGTGATTTCCTTCCGCCCTTTGAATGTAATCATAATTAGGCTTCTGATGAAGTATAAAGCGTGACCAAAAGTGGTTTCACATTTAATTAAAAAAGAGAGGGAGTGGCAGGTCACAATATAGTACCTGTGCAATGTATTGGATAAAACAAATCTCCTTTCAGACGTATAATTTTCTTTGAGCTTTTAGCCAGACAACCTTGCCACCAAACTAGTTAGCAGTGTTATCGTCTTGATAACATGAAAAGGGAAGATAAAAGTCTATGATGAATAAATCAGTTCTGTTTTGCAACATCAGTGATTATATAACTTTAAAAAATTGTTGCTTTATTGACATTTTATTTGCTTGTGTTTAAAATATTTTTGGACAGTTAGCAAGCTTCTGGTATACAGCAAGCCCGAAGTTCTCAGACCAGAGAGATCTGCAAGATTAATTTAGAAGACAGAGTGAAGTGGAAGAAAAAGGAAGATAGATCAAGGGCAACTTACATATGAATGGAGACACATGATACTTTAGGGAATAGTTGAAATACAAAAAGAGCAGGCCCCTGGCCCAGAGGAGCTAACAAACTAAACTGACATGTGTTTATTAGTTCCTCAATCTTGCAATGAAAAGGGCACCAAACATATTTAGCAGCCAAGAAAACTGATGTTTCGTTAATAAACACCAACCAGATGGCAACTACCAGCCTCTTCAACAGTGCCCGCAATTTCTATAAAACACGTTCTTTATTTAGTCTACAGATTCCTTCAGATCCTCCCCCCCTTTCTTTTTTCCCTTTCCCTTTTCAGATTACATTAAACAATAACTGCTCAAGGACGGTAATGTATAGAGAAGAAAGACTATATAACAGCACTTTTTTCAGAACTAGCAAAATTACCACAGTCTTTCCACTCTTGCTTCTCCCCACATTTATAAACCAAAAGTATGTCTCCATACATATTTGTGGAGGAGGTTAATGGTAGAAACAGGCTAAATGTATTTATAAAAAAAGGACTTATTATACACTAGACATGTTTACAGGATACCAAGCATAAAAGGGCTTTCTACACTTTCAAATGTATATAGAAAGTACACAATAATCAACAGCCACACTGCACTGGGGGAAAAAACCATTAGAGACAAGTTAAAATAAGCTGATATTCAGGAAGTCCCAACCCACAAAAACCAATGAAGGAATTACCAGCCTAAGTCAAAATTTGTTCTGAATCTTCCTCACCAAAAGCAAAACTATAAAACAAGCATAAAATATAGGACTAAGTAACATGACATCCTGAAGCTACCTCAGTTGTAGCTAGGAAGTACTGGGTCTTGGTCTCCTGTCTCTGTAAGGCTATATGAATGCTTCAGAAATTTATTTATTTGTAAAGTTTATTAGCCACCAATCTTACCACATGGCAATTCACCTAAAGAAATGAACTCACACAATACCTGTCTGCTACATAAAGTCTCTTGTGTTGCACATCTTTGGAATAGAAGTGATAGCTTTTATTAAGAATGGAGAGGTGCTCTGTTGTGAGTCAATCCTTCTGAATAGGTTCCAAAGTATTCAGAACCCCTTAAATGGAAGACTTCTGAAGAAATTTCAGAAAACCTATCTAATCCACCAGCTATTAACCAGCTTATATCCATCAGCCCAGAAAAAAAAACATACTCAGTGTTCCCTTACCCCCAAATTCGGACTTGGATTTTCAACTTCCCGTCTGCATTCAGGAGATTCAGAAAGTACCAAAATCATCATAATCAGTAATTAACTCAGAGAATAGTGGGTTATTTGAATCCAATGCAGGTAAAATAAATAAAATAATCAATGATCAGGATCAGGTTTTAGATTCTGGTTTGTTAATTAATTCAGGCTAGAAAGAAACATAACTCTAAAAATCAAGTTATAATTGAGTACTAATGTAAAAGAAGATGCTTGATCATGAGAATCCTGCCTGACAACTCATACTTAATCTCTGCTTTCAGTGGTCAGGTCTGTTTAAAACCACCACGGTTAATATCCCTTTAATACTTATCCTCTCTGAATTAACCTAATCTCTTTTGAAAGCTATTAAAGCTAGTGGTCATCACGACAATGAAATTGCTCAAATCATTTGCTCTTGTAGAAAGAACCATTTATTCTGTTATGAAACAGCAGCTAACAGGTTTCACTGGGCAATACTAAGAATATTATGCAACAAGTAAACTGAAATATTCACCTCTACTCCAAAAACCTTTGAAGTCAAATCCACCATAACCTAACTTTGGATATTACTCAAAAATTGGTACCTTAACTATAGCTGTATTTTCAACTAATACAACAGACTCCCTCTGAATTTGCTCTCCCCATAAACAGTAGCATTATTTCCAATAGTAAATACTTAAGGAAGACGCAATCTGTCTGATATTTATCTAGATATGTGAGAAACTCCTCTGTTCAGACATTTACCTGAGGCAGTGAGTCACTTTCCAAGTGTTGAAGATACTACAGGATTACCAATAATTAGTAAGAGATAAATTAGTGCCCAGTATAGATCAAATAAGCTTAGCTCAGTGTTTTACAAAGCTCTGAAATTTTATTAACTGCTATTGTACATGAATGGTGATTAGTGGTATGATGCCTCTTCATTAGATACTTCTCACATACATTACCCTGAGATAATTAAATAAATGCTGTCTCAACAGTGACTCATAGTTTGGATGTTCTCACCATGCCTTAGAAATTGGGACAGGGGCTTACTCTATCACATAGTATTATGTACGACTTTAATTGTTGTGAAAGTTTGAGAGCCATTGCCAAGTAATGAAAGATATTTTTTTCCTAGAATCTGAGTTTTTCTTATAGGCATATTGGGCAAGCTTGTGGGGGTCTATATACAGTGTCCACAAGATAAAAATATTCAATGTAGTTATTAATTTATTATTTAAGAGGTGCCTAAAATATGCCACTGTTAAAACTTTATACATTAGTCAGGTCATTCCCTTAGACCAGGGGTGTCAAACTGCCAGCCCACGGGCCGGACGCATCATCCGGAAGCCACACCCACCCCATTGCCAGCAATGGCAAAACCGTCCTGATATGTTGTGCGATGTCACATGACATCGTGAGTTTGACATGTCTGCCTTAGACTGATGACAAATGTGGTGTTATTGCATTGCAATTTGTTCATTACATCATGAAGAATAGGAATTCCATACTATTTTTATAATGAGAATGAGCTGAATAACAGTTGCCCACCATGGGTGCATCAGCTTCTCAAGACCAACAAAGCCAATGCAGTATGAAACCAAGTTACTCGGTTACAGTATATTGGATGGTTCCTTCGTGAAGATACAACCTGAAATAATAAGGACCCAGCCCTCAAGAAATGGGATGGATCCCCAATCAAATATAAATTATCTAACTTTCACTTCTACTATAACTCTAAATACAGTACAAAGAAATACATGTTCTAGGGTAAATGATCTAATTACTTTCGTATATGGTTTGTAATGTTAGGATGCCAGAAACTCTGCTGACAGTATTATTTTTTCTCATGCCAAAACAGCGGCACAAACTTTCTTCATTTCAATATCAAAGTCTGCCTTAGTGCATCTTAGCTTCTGAATGCAAATGCCAAAGCCACTCCTGTGCAAGGATAAAACGTAGTACATTTCTCTTTGCAAACTCAGATAAACATTGCCCAGCCAAGCCAACACTTTCAAAAATTCAGCAAACTTTAATATACTTATCAAATTAACATAATCCATTTGGAAAATTCACTCATTTATTTTGATAAAGACAAGACAAGGCAATTTGTGCCATCATGCATTAATGCAACTTCTAGGCACCCGATGCAAATTTCAGTTTTAATTTCATGTTGCCTATTTGTGTCCTGATATACAAAGAAAATTACCTGTAGATTTACAGACATGCAGTGTACGTTATAAAGGAAATATTAGTTTAACCGATCCAACTATAGTAACATCAAGCAGTTTCAGTTTTAATACTATGAGTCAAATCTTTTAAATATCATTCCTATAATACCCATAGTTACCATGGTACCATAGTATCACACCCAGATAATCATATAGAAAGAGAAATACCACTTCCTATTCTTGTAATCCACCATGATTGATTGAAGTAATTTTTATGGAACTTCCTCCCCAATTCCTCTTATTGGAATACATTTGACTAGATCAGAAGATGAAAATGCTTACTAATTATATTTAACATATGGGAGTCTCCGATCTTTTGCTATAACACTATGTATGTAAAAAATTAAGAACAGATTACCAAAGCATGAAACTTGGTATTCAAAAGCCAAGAACAATTGCAATTGAGAAGGTCTATGTGTATTATTGAAAAGCAGTCATGAAACTTCACATTTCTTGACACCGCTAAATTTTAGAATACAAGGAACCTTGAGACAAAGCCCAAGGTTCAGAGCCTTAGGATATAAAAGTACGTGTAAATAAAATTTCAATGTTACTGTCAGCTCCATAATGAATATGATACTGCTGGGACCAAATATTCTTAAATTTATTCCAGAGGTTGCCTGGCCAACAATCAGCAGTGCTGTAATGGTAGGTAGAAGATTGGGTAGAAGATTGGACTAGATGTTTTGTAATGTACTACCCAACCCTTGCATTTTACATGTGGATGAAGGAAAACTTTCTCCCAGAAAACCTGTGCCACTCCTTATTGCTACTTTAAGGGAAAACAGTGAGGAAACTGATGAGTTAAGCTTTTAAAAAGGGACTCAGCATTCATGGAAGGAGTAGCATGGAAAAGAGAAGGAGGCAAGTGCCCTAGAGAAAAGAAGATGAAAGGCAGAAGAGGAGCTGAAGATCAAAGATGAAAGAAGACAAAGGAAGACAGAATAACAATCTGCAGGAACCACCAACGTGGGAGATAATAGCAGCTTGGTCAGGATATTGGGAAAAGGCCTTGCAACAGCTGGAAGACATTGGCAGCTATCTCAAAGCACATGGAAAGCACTGAGGGGCATTCAGGAAAGTGGCAGAGAAAACTCTGGGAGGCTTAATAATTTCAATATTATTAGCAGATGACCAGCCAAAAACGGACCTGACAGTGGCATTAAGAAGAGAGCCCAAGATCAGGCTGGGCCACACCAGGCTAAAAAGCAGGAAAAGTTACTTCTAGTCCCGCCTTACTCATGAAAGCCAGGTGGGTAGACCGCTTTAGTCGTGAAAGTCAGCTGGATGACCTTGGGCCGGTCACTCTCTCTCATCCCAACTCACCTCAAAGGGTTGTTGTGGGGAAAAATAGGAGGAGAAAGCAGTATTAGATATGCTCATCACTTTGACTTATTTATACAAATAATAAAAGTGGGTTTAAAAAAATCTAAAAGAAAAAATAATAATGTCCACAATAAGAAGCAATAAGGACATAGCATATAAGCGTTGCTTGAGCAGGGTCTGCAAGATTGTCTGGGATGCTACACATCCTCTTCATAACCTGTTTTCTTTGTTACCTTCTGGGAGGAGGCTTTGTGGTATCCGAAGCAGAACATCCAGATTCAGTTTTGTTCCATACAGTATTAACCTTGTGAACTCTAAAGCTTCCTCCTTCCATTATGTATTCAATTTGCACAGTGATTAATATTTATATGCTACTTATATGTAAGTGTGTAGGTCTATACATATGTTGTATATAGTATGTTTAAATGTGTGTTATGTATGTGTACACTTTGAGAGCAAGCAACTAAATTTCATTTTTAATATGTGCCCACAGTAAAAAAAATGGCAATAAAGGTTATCTATCTATCTATCTATCTATCTATCTATCTATCTATCTATATATCTATCTATCTATCTATAGCTGGGGACCTCCACTTCCTAGCCCAGTGGTGGCGAACCTATCGCACGGGTGCCAGAGGCGGCAGAGCCCTCTCTGTGGGCACGCGCACCGTCGCCCCAGTCCTAGGCCCTTCAGCTGGGTTTTATAAAACCTTTTCGCTTTAGGCCTCTGCCGCCATGTGCAAAAAAAAAAGGTTCAATCAATCAGTCAATTTCAACTTCTCAGGGGAAAAAAAAGATCTTGCAAAGTTGGAATTGATTGATTGAACTTTTTAGTCCCATCCAGTCTGCCGTTACCACCACAGCCATGCCCAGCCAATGGGCACGCCCAGCCAATGGGCCACACCCACCCGGCACCCGATGATGCATAAGTGGGTTTTGGGTTGCAGTTTGGGCACTCGGTCTCTAAAAGGTTCGCCATCACTGTCTTAGCCAGAGTAACTGTAGCAGATCAGATGGTAAGATCACAGGACTACCAATCAAATTATGCAGAAAAGTAGCTAGCAACAAAGAGTATTGTTGCACAATTGAGATTTTGATGGGTTCAAAGTAAGAGAAAATTCATAATAGCATTGAACTTTAGAATGTTAAGAACAGAGTGATAAGGTATACTTAAGAATGCAACATTAAGAACTTTGTTTCATCTTTCCAACTTTTCACCTACTACATTAAAGATACAGACCAAGTTGTAGGTTGCTTAGTTGCTCTACTGATGTTTAAACCATTTTTCATATTAGAAATCAAGACTGCATAAAACAACCGAATAATTTAATAATTAAACAACTAAGAGCACATAAATTTATAAAATTCCAAGTACTGAAAACTGTACAAACTGCACACATTCACTTAGAGAAGGAGTTAGCATTTTGATTCAATTTGTCTTTAATTACTTAATTCCTTAAACGAAACAAATATAATTTCACTTAATTTTATTAAGTTGCATTGATAAATTCAGGAGGTTTGACACTGTCTGTTTGTCCTATTCTTCTAAAATCTCAACCAACCTATCACTGCAGAACACAGAATATTACTTTTGTTTTGTTTGTTTGTTATAAATTCCAATGGGAAATTGCTAATAAAATTATTACCTATATAAGAAATAAGCATTTGATCATGGGGAACGCCAGATTTCAAAAAGTGGAAAGTAAACTCATCTCTACTATAAATTGTGATCTTCACAGAGCCCTCGTCATGTAAATTCTAAATTTAAATTATCTAAAAGAAAATGAGAAAGCAAAGCTGCTATGCTTTAAAGCCAGAGATAAGGTAATTGTGATAATCCACTCCTGAACTAGAGTTCTATTCATTCCTTAGTACTGCTTATGCTGATAAGCATTAGAATTCAATAATAATGATTTATGGAGTATACAGAATAGATAACCCTAATAAAACACATTCCAAATAATGTGTATCATTATGGCTAGTAAATTACTTACATTTTTCATTATAAAATGTTGGATTATAATCAACTATGAACTCAGAAAGCATAAAATGGTAATAAAACATAATTATAATAACTACTTTAAGCAATCTAATGTATCTATTTCTTTAAAAAAGAAACACAGATTTGATAGAATCTTTGAAAAAAAAATCAAAACTGAGTTCTAATACATTCAAAACATAGTATTTCCAAATTTCAAAACCCTTGTACATTGGAACAGAAACATCCTGTACATCTTATCTCTAATCATACCCAGGTCAATTAGTAGTTACATATTACAACTATAAATTAATATAGCAAACCACCACCCTATGATTTCTACATTTCCTCCAAACTCCCTTTTTAAAGCCTATTTAATATTGCAGCATCATTATCACAGATGTTTTGATAGATTTTTTTAGCTATCCTGAACCCTTATGATTGGGAAAAGGAAAAAAATATTTAATTTTACTGTTAATTACATTAATCAATTTAAGGAATCAAAATATTCACTTTCTCTTCTAAATTAAAAGAGAAGGAATCTTTCCCTCAAAAAAGTTCTGTTCATTTCACTGTTCTTGAAAAATGCTAGTTTACCTGAGACATCTTTACTCCTATTAACCCATTACTCCTTTGCAGCATATTTTAGTACTAATATATAAATGTTGTACTATATATTCTGAATGCTAAGATTTTAGCCATCTTAATCTACCGAATGCAAATTGAAAGATAATATCTTACATTTAAATTTAGACAAAAATAATTCACTCATACTGCTTTCACACCTTCCTTTTTTCTAAATATCTCAGAAATCTTTTCAACCGCATAGGCTTCTTTAGGCAATCAAATAAACACACACAGAGATAATGTTACTTAATCTATTGATCATGTCTGAGACATTTGACATCTTGCCAAAGATTCATCTTAAAAATAATCACACCTATACTATATTTTCTATAACCTGGCATTATTCAAATCCGATGTCCACATGTTTGTGAAAAGTGGAAACTGGCTAAAGAAATGAACGTTTCTCCTTTATACCTAACTATCTGGTAGGGTGAAGTGATAACCTGGCTATAAAATCCACAGGAGTTTTTAGAGATCAGTCAGCATTCTTGTATTAATTCCACAACCTGGCTCCCAAAGTAGCCAAACAGAAACCAGTGAGAAGTCAACAAGCAAGGCACAAGCAATAAGTGTCTACTTCTAGTTGGTAAACGAGATATATACACCAGATACATTCAAGCAGAATCCAAACAGTCATTAGTCTGTGATGCTTTAATCTGGAACTGTCCACTGAGCATTCTGAAGATTCAAGGGGTTTTTTTCAGACTTTAACTTCTGGAGGACCATAGATGTCCTCTAATGATGTACCAGAAGTATCTGGCACTATGTTTCAGTATTAGGCAATCTTAACAGATATGTATGGGAGCAAAAAACTTCCGGAAATCTAACTGCTACCATTCTTAGCCTTAGCTAAGCCCACCTAAACATTTCATTAATAATGTCCTGGGTTTTCTATGTCGTTCACAGGTTGCTTGCCCACCCCTTCTAGGCACTAAGATAATAACATTATCTTGGGACAGGTATATTTGCCTTCATTCATGAAATATTTTTTTCTATCCTCAAGTATTGCAATATCACATAAAATTCAAGAAGTTTCCAACAAATACTTTGAGGAAATTTTTACATAACTGTTCCAGTAAAATGCTCAAAATAATCTGCATTCTGATCCATAAACAAACTGACTGCAATTATCAATAGTATTAAAAGAAATGATAGTAATGTAAAATTCTTGGGAAGGAAGCCAAAATAAAGGCATCAAGTATTAAATCAAGCACATCACCCATCAACAAAGGCTGGGAATTCATTTCAAAAAAGTGCATGTGTGTTCTGACAGTTTTTCCAGAATCTAAATACCTGTTAGTTGCTCATCTAAATAGCATAAAAGTAAGATAGCAACAAGTAGAAATGGGACTTCATTCTAAACAGTGTGTTAGAAACTTATTTTTAACAACACACCAAGCCTATCAAGACTTTTTTCCTCTTTTTCCCTGATTAAAAATAAACTTGAAAACTGAGTGTAAAATTACTTAAGAATGCAGCTAAGCGTTCTGAATTTTTTTCACTATTATAGGCAACAATATCTATATTGACAATCTTAAATTCAAAGTAATTAGAGGTAAGCTTTTGTTTTCCTTAAGAATGGTTCATAAGGATCACTTAAATCTTATCTTGTTATATTGTCATGCAGTTGGTTTATGTCAGTTAATTAGCAAGTTATTCAGGGAAAAAAAGTATTCTTTCTGTTATAAAGCAAATCAAAAATCATAACACTTGAGAGTAGACAAGCTAATTTGCTCCCAATATCAGCCTTTGGACCAAAAACCAAATTATGAAATAAGGGAGACTCATCAACTTGGTAAAATAGTTTAGTCTGACAAGTCAGTTTTAAATAAAAAACTAAAAACCTGCAGACTTTTTTCCCCTTTTGCAACATGATTAGTACATGGAGTTACAACTTCTATTAGTCTTTCTTTTTGAAAGTCAGAAAGATTTACCTGTTATCCATCAAATAACTCTCCCCCCTTTCGGGCTTCAATAATGAATGCCAAAAGCAAAAGTAAGGTTAATTTTTAATACCTAAATAAGTAAAAGTTTGCCCGTCACAATCCTGGTTAAAATAACGTCAGGAATTCTGTCAAAAAAATTTTATAGCATTTCCACTGGAAAAATTTAACCTGAAATTATTTTTGCCATGAGCAGAAAAAGAAAATTTATTAGAGACTGTCATTAAAAAGAAAAAAGAAAAAAAGCTTGATTTATGTGTGATTCTTTTAAGGTAATACATTCCAGAGGCTCTCTGAAGCCAGAAACTTCTTTAACCACAATTCTTTCTTCATCCACTGCACAAATTCCATAACTGCCTCTTTACTTAAGTACTTGAAAAGGTCCCATTTTGCCCTGAAGCTTCCAGAATTAAACATATGTATATGTGCATTTGAAAAGAAAAAAGAGTTATTGTGTCCTGCTCAGAAAAAATAGTCCACAAACTAGTTTTACTATGCAAACTGGAGGAAAAAAAACAGTTGTGTGAATGTGTGAATGAATGAATGAACAAATGAATGAATTAAAAGTTGAGGTTTTCATATACTTCCTTCCAGGCTAAAAAAAATAGAGGGAACAATACTATGTAATCCAACTGATTGTAAACTAAACATGATTACAGGGACTCTTAAGGAAGTTCCTATATATTTTATCCTGCCATTATTATTTGTACAAATAATTGAAGGCAGCAAACCTACATAATACTCCTTCCTCCTCCTATTTTCTCCATAACAGCAACCCTGTAACATGGGTTGGGCTTAGAGTGAGTGACTGGCCAAAGTCACAAGCCAGCTTTCATGGCTGAAATGGAACTAGAACTCACAATCTCCTGGTTTCTAGCTTGGTGCCTTTACCACTATACCAAACTGGACTACAGAATTATTGTGTGTGCATAAATCCCATTGAATTCAACACATTTCACTTCTTAATAGACCTGCACTATTAAAAATGTTGGTCTGTCATCAGTCCAAATGCATAATAAACTAAAGACCATCTGAGACATCTAGCTATTTCTAATGGCAATAAAGCTATTAAAAACCTACTCACAGCTCAAATTTCCACCAGGGAGAATTATTGATCCTTTCCATTTCTATTGGCGGTTTTCTGAAGTACAAACTTTTAAGCAATCTTCTTTAAGAAGGATATATGCATTTTAAATTGATATAATTTTAATAGTTCTCATTAAATTACTCATTAAATTACTTCAGAAATTACTTCTTTCTTTTTTTAATCTACTCTTCCATTCACAATACATGCCGTATATTTCAAAAACTGAATGAAAAAATACACTGCCATTCAACATCTGTTCCAAAATGATATACCTTACCAATACTTTTGCCATCATGGATAGAGATCATGCAAAACACAAGACTGCCACCCCATAATCTTCATTAATAATATCTAGAATTTCTAATGTTTAAGGTCTTTTATCTTTATTTTCAATAAAAATTACCAGTAAGCTTCTAAGTCATCAAGTATTGTTAACTATGCATTAGTAGTTATGTCTGAGTCAGTAATTTGACAGATACTTCTCATGCATGTTCAAGCAGGGGGAAAAAGCCCACTGATCTAATGGATTTACTCATAGATAAATGTGTACACAATTTATGTTTAAGAAAATCCAAGGACAAAGAATTTTTTGAAACCGAAATATTCCCTTTTTTAAGTTCCCCTGCTATACCTATTTAAAGGCATAATTTACAATTAACAAAATATCCAAGCAACTATCATAAAATTTAGATACAAGATTCAAAAAAAAAAAAGCCTTCAATACAAATCCATAGTAACAGACACAAAGAACAATGTCAACATTTACTAGCTTTGTTAGAAGAAAAAATAGCATTATCTGCATTCATAGGCATGGTATGAAGATACATGATACACTAACCTATCTGAAAGTAAACACACTTGACTTCAGACAGTACCTGGAAGGACAACTAGGGATTGTGACACATTATGAAAATGAAAGTTGGACTTTGAAGAAGCAGGATAAAGAGAGTATTAACTACGTTACAGAAAACTCCTGAGAATACCATGGATAGCCAAGAAGACAAACAAATGGATCACTGAACAAATTAATGCAAAATTCTCACTCAAGGAACAAATGAGCAGACTCAAAATATCTCATTTTGGAAACATTATGAGAAGACCTAGTCTTTGGAAAAGCCTTGAATGTTGAGAGCAGTGGAAGGAAAGAGAGGAAAAGGACAAGCAGTGGATGGGATGGACTCAATTACTACACAATGGGTACGCTGACAGAAGACAGGCTGAGGCAAATCATTTCAGAGAATATTTACGTAGTCAATAAGAGTAGACACTGATTCATGGCACATAATCAATAAATTATCCAACTCATTAAGAGCTTTATACTGACTGGCTTGGTTCCAATATTAACCAATTAAACCTCTCTCTTATATACATGCTTCTAGAAGGGAAAAAGCAGTCTTTAATTTATATCTTCCATGTGATCTGGCGTCCTGAATATTCAAAACTCAATGGAAGTCTTACTGGGAATAATTGCACAAATGAAATGCTTCTTCTGAAGGAGAATGGATATCAGGCAAGGTGATATCTACTCCCAGGAGACTGGGTTAGTTGATATGAATGGGTCACCCGAACAAGCATTTCACCTTGAATTGTACTGAGTTAACATCAGGTATACAGTAAATTAAAAAAATAAATACCAAATGCTGCAAAGTAAATAATGGGATTGGAATGTTGCCTTCTTAATATACATGTAAACTTCCTATACATAAATAGCTAATACTTTTCAGAAACTTGATGTTACTAAATTAGATGAACTTATCATCTGGGTCTTAAGGGCATACCTTAGATATAACCATAGGAAGGTATGAAGGGAGAGCTTGGAACTACTGATGGAGGACTTTAATTCATTTGTGCTTCCCACTTGAGCTAGGATATCATTATAGTTACAACTGCCAAACGGGTTTGTGTCTTTCCCCCTTATTTTCCTGGCATTATATAGCACAAGACGTGTTTCTTGTATTAGTAGTTTAAGACACCTTTCCTTAACATAGTTAATTTAAAGGTTTTTCTCCGTGTTTCTTGTATTAGTAGTTTAAGACACCTTTCTTTAACATAGTTAATTTAAAGGTTTTTTCTCCTTGAATTACCTTCAGATATGTCTGGTCTTTGATTGCTTCTGCTTATTAATCCTTAGATGCAAGATCACAGTATATAGCCTTCCATCATCTTGAAACTCCAGATTTGCCTTAACTGTAATGGTAGTTGACAATGACCTTGGGAAATAAGAGGAAGACCTGCAGCCAGGGCAATGATCAGGCATGACAAGTATCTCAGAAGAAATTCTGTCTAGTTTCTTGGAATGTAAAGATGAAGGGGAAGAGATGTACTTTCAGATTTGCAAGATTCTGCTAATGGAACCTTACAATAAAGTTAAAGCTAGTATTTCTGGATATATTTTTTGTGTGGACTACCTCACAAAGCTGACATTAAGTGAGCATTAAGCTTATTAACTCGCAAAGCTGACATTAAGTGAGCATTAAGCTTATTAACAAACAAAACTAGAAGTTCATAAGTTACTTGCTTTTGAAGATTGATCAGGCAAGCAATACTGAATATCAAGTCTCTATGAAGCATATAACTGGCATCCTAGTGTCCCAAATTCTTGTAACACTGACATTTCTAAACCTATATATACAAGTTTGCCAGGAGCCCTGGTGGCGTTGTAGTTAGAATGGGAATTGCAGACAAACTTTATCCACAGTTTGGAGTTCGAGCCTGATGAGGCTCAAGGTTGACTCAGGTTTCCATCCAAAATTGGTAAAATGAGGACCCAGATTGTTAGCATACAATGTTGTGTGCTAACATTGTAAACTGCCCAGAGAATACAATAGGGCAGTATGTGAGTCTAAGTGCTATTGCTATATTGCATAAATCAGATGGTCTGGGATAGTCTGAAATGAGATACAACATAGACAGACAGACACTAGACAACTAAACTAAACTTAACACTAAATGTGATTGGGGAAGTTAGCGATCTTAATTAAATACACCTATATTAAAATGGAAGACTGACATACCATATATTAAATTGTCCACATGTATTAAGAGCAGGAAAAATAACTCACTGATGTTCTAAAATGATTCTTACAAACAATAATAAAAAGGAAATAATGAAGACAAAGTGCTAGAGATACAGAATATCTCAAAATCATGTAAAATCTGTTTAATTAAAAAACTGGGTTGAATGCAGAATTACAAAAAGATAAAAACTACTTTAAACCAACTGGACCAACTTTCAGGTAAACTTTATGTGATATGAAGTTTTGAATCTTCAGCAAAGAAATTATTTCATTAATGAGTCACAATAAATGAAATATGTGAAAATATATGAAAAATATCTGTACCACCTCACAACGTTGAATTATTTCTTTTCTCCATACCCAACTGTTTCATCAAACATATCAATGTTCTGTTCTTCATCAAACAATTTAGGCAGTCAACTCAAACATAAACATCAAAGCCATTATTTATTGATGTATCCTGTTTTCACAAACAGCTATACAGTAAAAGCATTGAATAAAACCTAAATTCCCTGAAAATTTTCTCAACTTTTCCATGCCAACAGACATCCTATTCTGACTGTCTTTACAAAGGTAGCCGTAAATACTATCTGAGTCAAAACTTTCATTACATCATGGAAAAAACATTGATGCATAAAAAAACAGGCTAAACTTTGATCATACCACTGTGGCCACCATCATGACACCCTCGTTTTGAAGTATGACAGAGCAAAATTAGTGTTTGCTGTTTTTTAAAAGAGGTTCAAATTAAGGAACCTAATTTGCATATATTTTTACAAAAGATGCATCTATCCTTCCACATACCAGAAAAACACAGGAGCACAGGAAAGAATGACAGAAAAGGGGGAAGGATTGGACGAAAGTATAACTTTTTTTGTTAATCAAAATTTTTTTACTACCTAACATTAAAAAAAAAATACTTAGCTCATTTTCGCTCATTAGACAAAAATAAAATGTGTTTCACTCTGTATGTTTCTCTCTGGCTTTCACACCAATAAAAATTTACAGGACTCTTACTCAGTACCTATTACAGGCAGAGTTCTTAGAAGAGAAAAAAAAATGTATCTCCCAAATGTTCAAGTAGTATGTGTTATTCACTGATTGCTTTTCACACTACAGTACATGTGCTCTCTCTCCTCTTGTTCTCTCTCTTTCTTTGCATGTGCGAGTCCACACGCACAGACACAAAGCACGCACATTCACATTACATAATTTGATGTTTCTCAATTTAATGGAAGAAGCAAAGTTATGTGAAAGTATATATCACATGGCCTGTTTAAATCCGACTTAGATTCACAGTCAATTATTTATTCATTGACCATTAAAAGCAGGTATTTTAATAAGATTCTCATCGAAACTGGCTGAGTCAAAAAGTTTGGATTAAACAAATTGTAAGCAAATTCGCATAATGCATTACAAATTAATTTCTCAAGCAAATTATTTTTTCAGTGTTTTGGCTGCCAAGTATAAATTTCATAAATCCTTCAAATTATTGCTTGCATCAAAACACTATAATGCTTACCTAAAATACCTAAAGAAAGATTTCAATACAAATCCCAACTCATAAAAAAAAAGACACACCCATTGATATGCACTGGTCATTTTATTTATGCATGTAATACTGCATTTGAAATTGTCAAAATCAATACTTAGTTACTAGAGATTTCACAATAGAACTATGGAATGTTATATTATACTGGATAATTTAGAAACCTACGGGTATATCTTTTGTTTTCATTTATTTTCATACTTATATAGCAACATTTTTAAAGTCGCATGGGTATTCAAGTAACTCAAAACAACAAAATAAAGAATATGGCAAATTATAGCACAATATCACAAGGACCAATCTACAGTTAGTTCAAAGAGCAATGACAATAATGCAAGCTCTTTGCGATGTTGCCTTTGATAAAAGAAGATCTCTGGCTGATATCCAGAAGAAGCTGTGCTACAGCAATCTGAACATCTGGAGAACTTGCTTTCCAAGAGAGCTATTCATTCAGGAATTCACTCTCTTATTTCCCCAATGGAGTCAACGTTATCTGACCTTCAGGGCAATAGAAATCTCATCACTCTTCTCAGATTTTTGTCTAAAGAGGTCAACAAGGGGAAATATGTTTACCTATTTTAAAAAGTGATTGGTTAAGGCTATTTAAATCTAAATAATGTCCTGTGTGTTAAACTGATCTGGTTTTGACACTAGACATATAAGCACACAAGCATGTACAACTTCTCTGAGGTTTTTTTTCCCCGCAACTCATTTCTGTCTACGTGTTTACCAACTCTGTGTGGCTGTGGTGGTGTGAAAAATCATATATTTAACCAAATGTTAAATAATATTGTGTTATGGTGGATAACAAGCTGCCACAGTTGCTAATAATAATTCTGAAACTTTGATGAGAATAGCAAAATATTTCAATACTTTCAGTAACCGTGCCACCAATTGGAAAGTTTAAGTTTTGATATATTCATTCTACACTTGCTATTTTCATCAAAACACAAAAAACGAAACTAATACTGAAATTAAATTTAGGGATCATTGTTAAAACTGTGAATAGGTAGATATGAAATCTATAATAGTGTAAGAGTATACATGTAGGTATGAGAGAAAGAAATTTACATTGTATTCTGTTTACACATAATACTGTACATTCACACAATATAGGAAAAGTCCTATGATTTAAAAACCACACTAGCATCTGTACTATATGTTTCAAACCAAGGGATATTTAAATCCTCTACCTTAGAGCAATACTATTGCCAACTGCCAGAGGAAAATATGTATGCAAATCAAAATATGCTACCTTTGTTCAAACAATACTGCTGTTCATTATATAATACAAACTGTCATACTTAATCTCTCAGGAACCCAGAAATGGTAGATTCTTGGATCCAGAGCAGCTTTCAAATGGTTTGAGGCAAAACTGAAACACAGCATTTAAGTAAATCTTGTACAGGAACTTAAGTTCTACTGATGAACTTTTTACATCATCTTTCACTTACAGATTTTTGAGTCTCACAAATAAACTATCAACCCCGGGAAGAGAACAGCTTTCTTATTCTGTATCTTTTGCACAAGCTATTTTTTTTTCATGATTTCTCACTGAATTTTTACTTGGAAAGGTGGATAATTTATGTTATTTTCAAAATGAGAGAAAAGCAATCACTCTCAAAACTGAATATAGTCAGAAGAACACCCATTCAATTTTACTAAAACTTGTGTTTAGAATCTAGTCTATTAAAGGGTTAAATAAGAAATATTACATTATCTCTAATTTTGGGAATTAGACTGTTTCCACATTTGAAAAACTGAATAAAATTAAATCAAGTAAAAGTAATACCTGCAGATTTAGATTTATACATACATACATACATACATGTATATATATATATATGTATAAATATTTCAATATATATATATACATATATATATATATATATATATATATATATATATAGTTCATATACACACAACAAATACACACACACACATATAAAGATTAAACAATATTTTATATACAACTTGATCTATATATCAGTCAACATTAAATACCAGGATTAAACAGATCTTTCCCATAATCTTCAAAGAAGAGAGAATCCTAAGTCATAAGCATGATTTCATGCTTTTACAACTTTTGATGCGAGTGCATGAACTAAAAATTAGAAAACCTTTCACTACGTTTTTAGCTTTTATAATAAAATTAAATGGCCTTAATAATACACTTTTATAATATAACCTAAAATACAGTTGAAAAGACTTTCTAAAAATATCTGAAACTGCATTCACCCATAGAACTTAAAGCTAAAGCATTAACCCCAAAAGAAGTTATCCCTCTAAATGAGAATTAGAGAAACATTGTCTGGAGATGAAAAAAGGTTCCTGAATAGAGTGATGTTGAAATGAAAGTAAAGACCGAGACAAGTTAAGTGTAGGGATGGAAGCCTAGGGTGAGCTGACATTTGAAAGAGTGGTGCCACTGAATTATAGTTTTCTACTCTGGGTGGGGTCCCTTTGATTGGGTGGAGCACCTCCCCTGAAGGAAGGGAAAACTGGCAGAAGCTGACTTGCCCTTTGACAGATAACTCAGGTTTGCCAACATATGTAGTCGCACCAACCTCAGCTTCACCAAGTTGTCTCTTGTCTAATCTGGGTACAGACAGATGTTTCTGTCGGTGTGAAAAGTCTAACTGTACAACATATCATAAATACTGTATTTGAAAATGGTTTGAGTTTACACGGACTAATCCAATTAAATGCAGTGTATTTTAAAGGGCTGTGTATTCTCTTTCGCAGAAAGCAGCAGCTTTGCCTGGTGAAGAGGGTTACTAATGAGTGGAGTGGGACAGGAACAAAGAAGAGAAAAAGGAAGAATTAATGCATTTATATTAATTGTGTTTGCCTGATGGGAAATTGAATGGTCCTTTCTCTTCGTAATGCTCCCCCCTTTTGTTTACATTTTTTTTTAACTTACATTAACAGGTGCAAAAATATTTTTTGTTTTAAAAGAGGCGTTTCAGTTGGTCAAGAGTAAGAAATGACTAATCCAATTACTTATCAATTCTTAGATTTAGGAGGAGGAAAAAACAGGGAGAAGTAATAATGTATTTCAAAACTTTGCGGGGAGACTTTGCTCTCCTTTTTTTTCTAAGTAGATTATGTTGTCATAACCTGAAATGCACTGATATTCACAAAAGTGCATTTGGAGAACTACAGCAAAGCTCATCAGGGAAGCATTTTTTAAAAAAATAATAACAAGAATTAAAAATAACTGCATCAACAGGGTCTTTCTTCGGGCTTCAAGCACAGTTTTTCTTCAGTTTTCTTTAAACAAAATAGCAGTTAGGCCACTAAAACAAATCTAGAACATTATTAAAAGTTAAAAGCTACCAATTACTTCTGTCTGTTCTGTTAAAGCAAAGTTTGGCATTACGTCAGTCGGCTTAAAGAAAACAAGGGAAAAAGACCAAAAGAATGAGAGCGAGCAAAAGTTTCCTTCTGTATAAATAAAGCCACCAAGGAAGGTGTCTACCCCTCTTATACAGGGTTGATTGCCAGGTTTATAAAAAGTGCACGCCACATTTTTCAAGAAAATATAGAAATGTTTCATGAGGGGAGAAATGTTTTACATCTCAAGGAAAGTAGTAGTTCTGTATTTAGAAGAACAATTTCTTCGACAGGAAATTCTACAGATTGGAAATTTGTGTGTTTGTGTATGTGTGTGAGAGTGAGAGTGAGTGTGAGTGTGTGTGAAGATAAAGCTAAAAGGATTGAATACATTTCAACTAACTGCACCAACGTGCTTCAATGAATCATTTAATATAGAAACCTCTTTTTAGAATGAAGTAATAAATCCATAAAATCCCACACATCTCTTAAAGTATGTTTGTGTGTTTTCTGCTTAGAAACATTGATTGGTATTTCTTAAGGCTGGAGCAATACATAGTCTACCACGTTTACAAGTTCAATTAGCATCATTCTAAACAAGCTTTTCACAGCTATTGTTACTGAGAAATATATAAAACCACATTTACAATATTTTAATCTAACTCAGTAGACAGGTAGCATACAGATAGTGCAAATTGCGAGTAATTACTTCACTTATGATATGATAAGCCCAATTAACTGAAGCATATGAGTTAGAAGTAGGGGAGGGGGGTATTGAAATAGAATAAATTCAGATAAGTAAGGACTTTCTAACTATCCCACCACAGCCGTTCTCCCTGATTGGTTTTCATAGAACACAGTACAGTTCTACATAAAAATGGGGCGCCGGGCCATATATTTTGCAACTATCATAGCACAAGTATCGTTTTAAATAATGAACAAGTAAAATGTCTGAGATAACGCCAGCAAAATGTACCCCACCGAAGATGGGTTAAGTTTTCTTCGAAGATATTTCTATACATTATTGTAAAAACAACTTTTTTTAAAAAAAAGCTGACTATAAAGTATTCGCTAAAAACGCAATTGCCAACTCAATTAAAGGTATATTGAATTTTTGTTGAATCTACCCAAATCAAGATACTTCAGAATTATTATAGAGTATTCAGTTTTGAGATTTTTTTTACTGATAATAAATTGGTTTGAGATGAGATCAGTAATAGATTGCTAGGATTCACACCATAAGCTTATATGTGTTTACTCAGAAGAATGTTCCACTCTGTTTATTGATGTTTATTTTGCATTCAGATGTATCTCTAATATATTCAGGTTAAAAAATTCTTCCAATGTTTACCTGAAATAATTTTCATTTAATCTGCACTATAACTAGGAGAAAACCTCTCTATATAGTCAATTTATTTTCAAATAAAAATGTGTATTATTGTGTAATTAATTAATGCTGAGGTTTTTGAGGCAAATTGGCTAAAATTTAAAGGTACAACTATTATTTTTAAAAAGAAAACATTTATTACTGTTCACAAAAGTATGACAAGACAGTTGGGTTTCTTTTCTATCCTTCATTGACAACAGTGATGAAACTACCAAAATAGAATATATTTGGGTGGAGATTTTACTGTCAAATCTAAATCATAATTCTGTTGCAACAATATATAAGGAGGAAGTTGAAAACACACACAAGGTTTTTTTAAATGTTCTTTTTTTAAAAAAAAAATCAACACATAGGCAAAGGGGACAATAGTAGTTTCCACCTTTTCCAAGACTTAATAATAATTGATAATTAATTTTAAAAAATTGTTCTTTTCAGGATTTAATCAATACAATAATCCTAAAGTATTCTTCTTATTCTCTAATAGGGTGAACTAATCTGAAGGGTATAGTATTAATAATGGATATATTTATTTGGGAGCCTGTTTTTAGTAAGTTATTCAAATAGGAAATGAAAAGTCAAATATTAAAGAAGCTTTTATTCTCAAATAGAATTTTTCACCAATATCTCTGAAAAGATACTAATATCTTAATAGAATAGAATAGAAACTCAATGAAGTTTGCAAAAAGAGGTGAATAATCAGGTGAAATGGAATCAACCAATAGGCATCCCAAAAATTACAAATTATGGAAAATATTTTAACTTAGCCACCTCAAAAATATTGGTATTCAACAATTTTCTACACGTCTTTCAAAAATGTAGAGGCCTGGTTTTAGTCAATTACATTTTGTAATGTAATATGTAATATTTTGGACAGAAAATTTAACCAAAAGCCCCAAGAAATACAAATTTGCACTACTTTTCTTGAGGAAACAAAATTAAATAAAGGCTAATACCAACAGGGACCTTGATCAGTATAAAGGAATGGCTGGCTCTTTGTATTCACTCAAGTAGCATGCAAAACTTCAAACTTTACAATATAACAAGATCTAAAGTTAATACATTGATTCCAAACTAATGTGAAAGATGATTTGCATTTTTAAAAAAAAACAAACCCATTTATTACATTCTCCAAACACCTAAATTTTCCTAGCATCATAGTCCACAAGTTTCTAGGTTGTTTGCGTCCCAAGCACATTAGACGTATCACGATAAATTTTATTTCACTTTTATAGACAACTTTTTTTTCAAAAATTCAAATTGGACCGAGTAAAAATATTTTATCATTAACTTCCCTAATTATTTTACTTTATAACAGTGTTGTGTGACTCATAAACCATTATGACAATCAGCACTGCCAGCATCGTACAGGTAAGATCTGATTGTGTTTGAAGAAAGGTATACTTTTGATTGCTGTCAGATATTAATATCGCAATATCTATCGAAATGTACACGATTTTTAAAGCTTTTACTATTGGAACAAGCTTAATGGTAATGTTAAAAAACATTAATAAATATTTTCCCCAAATGAGCCAGTTTCTGGAATTATTAACGTTTCAGATTCCTAACTGCAAAAGAGTAATTTACCCTGACTATCTCAAGATACCTTAACAGCAAGAAGTAATTAGTTCATCTGACCTTAATGTTTGAAAAATATTAAGGCATTCCCGAAGCCCGTCTCTCTGCGTGGAAAATAAAATATAGTCTGAACGCTGACGTCCAATGAAGAACTACCAGAAGAAATCCTTTTACAAAGAAGGCTGTTTTTACATTTTTTATTAACAGGACTATAGTGCAGAAATGCTCTATATGGACATACAGTATATACGCACATATATGCCACAAACATACAGCACCATAAAAGATTAGTTAAGGCTGCAATACTCTGCCTACAGAAGAGTACATCAGTAAATGCAGGAGGACTTACTTTTGAGTCGATACGCTTAGTCCCATATTATAAATTGATAAATCAGATGTTATAGAGAGGGAAAAAAACAAAGATATATATTGTGTGCATATAAACACATATGTGCACCCATAAAAGCTAGCTCTTTGTCCTTTATAAAGGATGTACTATGCTATTCGCAAAGATCTCAAAAAGGCATTGCGTATTTTATGCATTTAAAAGCTAATTCAAAAATTCCTGACTAAATTGGCGCAAGGCCTTATATCTCAAGCCTACTCTAATTGATAGAAAACTCCATTTAAGTCCTAGGAAGAATTTCATAGTGAGGCTTGCTTGAATTCCAGAAATGAAAACATACATGTTTGAAATCAAAGTCTTCACAAAAGAACCTGACATCCCCTCCTAAATCAAAGCATTGGAAGCTGGAAAAACTAAGAGGACATTTATAGGCTTTAAGTTATATCTTTATAGAATCCTAACTGATAAAAATGTATTTATCTTCTTCATTATTCCTCTCCCACATCACATTTAATAAACAGCCCAGCAATATAGGAACAAAATTCCATCTCTAAATTGCATCATGCAAATTTAAGTTGTGCATATGGTACGAGAGAGATTTTAGGGTTTAGATGAAGTTAAGCAGCTGCACAGACGCCTCTCTCTCTGGTAAATGCATAATCCACAATTTAACTGGTGTTATACCTTTTTAAAAGAACATAATGACCCCTCTGTGCTTTTTTTTAAGGGGGGGAAGGGGCTAAAGTATTCCATTTGTATGTGTTAGCAAGTTTGTAACAAACTTTCACTACCAGTCATAAAAAAAAAAACCTTACAAATCGTTGATAGCATTTCCAGACCGTTTTGTCAGCATCACGATTTACAGGAAATAGTTGGTGTGCTCATGAAAGAGTTTATTTGCATGAGCCAGAAGACTTAGCAAAAACAAAGTTTAAAGGGGTTTTTTTTTAAATGATTTTTAATACGTCGAGTTAGTGAAATATTTGAAAGGGTTTTCTCACCTAACAGACATATTGCAAACATGAGGACAAGGACTGCCTTCTGTTCAGGAAACTCTACTGTACATTTTTATTGTTTTCTCCAATAAATCTTTATCGCTCATTTGCACTTTATGTGGTAACTTGAGCTTTTGATTTTTTTCTACTTCATCAATATTTCAATTCTTACGATATTTTTCAAGTCAAGTAGACCAGAAGAATAATGCATAAATTATTCCACATGCAATAGTTGGGAGATTCCTTTTTAATGTGTATGAAGTGGGGGGAGGGGAGATAAAACACCAAATTAAAATGTCAACCCTGTTAATATAAATATTGTGCCAAAGGTTTATCAAAAGCTCTCAAACTTTTTTCCAGCCATTCTGAGAGGGGATTGTTTACTACAACAAGTAACTTGGTGTGGTATTCAGGAAAGTGCTAGACACCGACACAGACACAGTCTTTTTGTTAACTATGTTTTCTTCCAATTTTGTATTCTGCTCCCCTCTCTCACATACACACACACTATATTTTCTTCCAACTTTCCAAACTTTCTCGCTGTCAATCAGAATGGTAAAGCAAATCTTTATGAGATCTCTCTCTGATTTACTCCCTATCACTTGTTCGCTGACTTTTCTCTTTCTATCAATCTTTTCAGTCCATGGAATTCAGAAGTTTGACATCTGCCAAAGGAAAGGAAAATAATGTACACATATAACATGTGTACATGTACAAATATAACTTCTCCCCCCCCCCCTTGAAAGCACCCTGTTTACCAGAGGAATAACAAAGGGAGCCCACATAAATCGTCAAAGGGGAAGCCTCACCAAACAGCATCCATCAACTTAAAAATGCTATTGAGATCTAGCAAACATTCTCTTAGGATCAAAGGAAAAGATCAGAGAAGAGGAGGTGGGAAAAAGACACCCATGGGATAAAAGTGTCAAAGCACCCTCACCAAAAGAAAAAACCCTTCTTGGGGACTTTAATAACACACCAGCCCACCAGCTTCCTTTCTGTTTATCCGAATTTACTACAATCTTTCCTTCTTCAACTGCTAGGAAGTTTGCACTTCTCCATTCATTCTGATTGAGGGGGGGGGGGAGAAATCTGTCCTCTTTGTTAGCAAATATGAGTGATCCGTAGGGGAAAAAAATACACAAAGTAGCTTAGGACAAATTGAGGAGACTAAGCAGGGAGTCCCAGTCTTTAAAAAAAAAAAAACTTTTAAGAAAAACTTCTTTAAAATATAGAATCACCATCCAGCCCTATTCCTGGCTGAAAAAGAGCTAGCAAATAAACATTTTCCTCTCCCCCATCTCATCAATACATACTTTATTCCATATTCCTAATCTCCTGCTTGTTTTATTTTGTTTCTCCCTCGCCTGATGCTTTCTCCTCTCGAAAGTTGCATACAGAACCCAAGTATTCTTAAACATCCGAAACTGGGGGAGTACGAGGGGAGACTTACTACTTTGCATGTGGCATCATCCTTCTGAAGTCCGGCTTTATTTTTGCGAATCCCATGTAAAAAAAATCAAGACGAGAAGGAGCTAACTTTGGGGAAGACAGGCGGCGGGGGAGGGGGGAGAGTCTTAGGCCAAGATTGGCCAAACTGTCTTTTAAAAAAAGGAGAATCCAGCAAAATAAAGAAGGGAAGGGGAAACCTGGGCACCTCTCCTTTCCTGATGGAGGGGAATTAAACCAAAGCAGTGCACACTCGAGGGGAGGAGGGGAATTAGCAAAGCCACAGCTAGAGAAGAAGTTCCTTTCTTGTTGGGGGGGGGGAGGAGGAGAAAATGGGAGGGGGCGAAGGGAAGGGCTTCCCTTATGGTTCTCCCCGGCTGCTGAACTTGACCTTTGCTGACTCGCCGAAGCGGGCTACTGCAAGTTTCCAAGACGCCGATTTCCAGGCATCGACACACGAGTTCATCACAAAAGCCGTTCGGGCAAAGAAGGGGTCAGAAGGAAAAGCAGGGCGCCCCCTCTGAAGCTGAGCCCCCAGCTTCTGCTTTGTGGGGGGGGGGAGATCAAGTGGCCGGGAAAGGACTCGCGCCCAGCTACCGGGGCCCCCTCTTTTCCAAAACCACCCTGCCTCTCTCGATCTCAGCCCTTCGCGGGCGCGCACGCCACCGAGAGCAGCGAAACATCTGAACCCACCAGCCACCCGCGTCACCACCACGCAGCGAAGAGCAGAAGCCGGAAAAGATCCGCGCACCCCTTCCATCTCACCCCCCCTCAAGCGCACACACACACACCACATTCACACACACACACCGCATCTACCCAACACCGTTCCGGCTCTGGAGCTGGCCGGCCCCTCCTCCTCTTCTCCCCCCCCCCGGCATGTCCACACCACGCGACACCCCCCCCCGGCGGGGCGGCCGCAGCAGCGGTCCGGCTTACCTGTTGATTAATCAGCAATAATACGAGCAATAATGGTCGCAGCGCCTGGAAAGATGGTGGCACCGTCGCTTGCGCCATGAACCGTCTTTCTGTTGTTTGCAACAAGAGTTGATCTTGGATTATTTTGGAAGAGGTGGGGAGGGAGGAGGGGGGAGAGAGGGAAGGAAGGAAGGAGGAGAGAGAGGAGGAGGAAAGGAGGAGGAGGAGGAAGAAGAAGAAAGGGTTAAGGAGCTGAGGGGGAGGGAGGGAGGGGAGAGACAAGAAAGGTCTACCTTCCCGGCTCCCCTTCCTCCTCCTCCTCCTCCTCTTCCTCCTCGCCCCTCGCGGATGGGGGGGTGGGGGAGAGCCAGGGGGAAGCGCGAGGGGGGAACCCGGCTCTGTTTAGGAAAGAGCGGGGGAGCGCCGGGCTCGGCGTGGAACAAACAAGCGCCCGAAAGGGAGGCTGCGCCCGAGCTCCGCGCTTTATCACAAGTGTTATCGCTTGTCAGGACCTCCGTCTTCGACCATGACGTCAGTTTCAAGATACCAACACTATTAATATCAAAGGGAGCCTGAGCGAGCGAGCGAGAGAAAGCGCCACCCCAGCCGGAGAGCCCTTAAAGAGACAGTGCAGGCATCCCCCTGTGGCCGCGGACGGCCTTAGCCCGGCCCTCCGGAGCGGCCAAGGCTCCTCCTTCTCCGGCTCGGCCGCTCTCGCTGCTGCCGTTGCTGCTGCTGCTGCTGTTGTTGCCTCCTCCTCCTCCTCCTCCTCCTTCCCCCCCCCGTCCTCTTCCTTCTCCTGCTTCCCCCTCCCCCCCCGGGACGTGAGAGGCGGCGAGGCTCTGGTCACCCCGCTCTGCTGGCCCCTAAGGCAGGCCGGGCGAGCGGGGGGGAGCGGTGGAGATGTCGGGGGCCGGCCGGCAGGCCTTTGCTCGGGAGTTCCTCTGCGCGTTCCTCCCCCCTCGTTTCCCATCGCTTTGGCAAAGGAGCCGCGGCGTTTTCCGCCTGGCGCAGGAAGTTTGAAGGGGCACGCGAGCCGGGACTGAGTCGCAGCGCCTGCCTACGGCGGGCCCCGGGCAGGGGGGTCTCGAACCGGGGCGACGGGAGCGCTTGCATGCGAGGCATGTGCTTCAAGCGATGGCTCCGCCTTTAATCATGGCTGGTTTCTCATGCTGCTCCGTCCTGTCGCGCCTGTTTGGGAAAGAAAGCCCCGGAGTTTTCTGGGGCATCTTCTCCAGGGACTTACTTTCCACCCTGTTGGGATGGGAGGTGTAGTAGTTGGGGGTTGTCTTCCCAGCAGCATCCAAAGGGATGTGGGAGCCCATGGCTCTCCTCCGATATGGCCTTGCACTCCGATCAAAATGGATCTCCCAAAGGAAAGTCAGCGAGAAAATGCCTATGGACCAGGGTCACCCTTTGTCTAACGCGCTGGAAGGGTCTGAAAGCCAAACTTGGGGGGTTGATTTGCTTGGATCTTTGCAAGGGGTGATGGAGTTCGTTTTGTTCAATATTAGATCATTTCTTTTAATGGAACGCTAAGCAAGACCCTACATGAAAGGCAGAGTGAAGCCCTGAAGGGGGTGATCACATACATAGTTATAAATCACAAGGACCCTGCCAGAGATTGATGGACTCCAGTTATATTTATGGAAAGCTTTGTGGAACCCTTGGTCTGTTTACTCCCAACAGTTTCTAATCAGCAAAAGTCAAAATCCCTACATCAAATATGATCAGTGGTGAAGTATCTGCTTCAGATCTCAGGAGAAATTGTGGAAAAAAAAACATCACTTTGTGATATATACTTTAAAGAGACATAAATGTTTAGAGCACATATGGGGGGGGGGGCCTAAAGTAATATGATTTGCAAAATATGTTTCCCCGTCATATATTTTGAACTAATTTCAGGTGCTTGTTATTTGTTGCTCCTTTTTCAAGTCAAGCGATCATCCAACCCACCAAGTATGAAAACGCTTGTAAGCCTTAGACATAAAAGTTATTTCTCCCCAAGTACGTTGGATTTCGTTTACTATATTTTCTTTAAAAGGGTGTAAAACATGGGTGGCTGGCAGGGGGAGGGAAGCAGAATAGTGTACGCAGAATATATATTCTCCTTTACAAAAGTATTTCAACTTGGTAACTCAAAAGGAAAGGTTAATTTGCAATAGAAAGAGAAAGGTTTGCTAGGGATATTAATCTTTCATGCGTTGGGGTTTGTATGTGTTGAATATCCTTCCATCTGCCCAAATCACGTAAATCTTGTGTGAGGTTTGCCTGGATATGTACATCTTTGTACAGATGCAATAATCCACAGGCAAGTAATGTAAATAAAATGTAGTCGGCTTGTCAAAGGAATGTCATGCTGGTTAACGAGGGAAAAGAGAACCATTAATAGAATAAGATGTAGAGGCCTGATTAAATACCCCATCTCCAGAAATTCATTCAGGAAAGGAAAGGAAAGTAGCACTAAAATATGTGATAAAATTTAAAGTCAGTTACTAAGGACTATTTGCATTTTTAATGACAGAGTAATTTACTGTAGTACATTGCTATTATGAAGTAGAAGGGCTCTTTGGGGAAGGGAGAGCTCCACATTTTATTTTATTAAGCTGTAAATCCAATTGCTGGAGAAATTTTAGACAGAGTCAATGTCTGGAATAATTTACATAAATGAATGTTGGAACTGCTTTTTCCGCACAGAAGGTTTTTCAGACCGCTTAGTTTAACTAAACACCATCTTGTTTTCTAGGTAATTTAAAGCCCAACTTACAAGACAGTTGATCTGATAAACCTTCTGTTGAATTCAACCATATGAAGGCAGATGACATGAAATTCCTTAAAGGTTTTTTGTGTGTGTGGGGGGGAATGGGGGGCACGGGCGGAGGGGATGTCTGCAGGACGAATGTGTCAGAAAGGTTTGCCAGCCAGCATTTCAATGGAAAGATCAGAACAAGATGATTACTCATTACATGACTCTGACATTACTAATATTGCACATTTAAAGCCATGAACGCTCTCCTGTTTTCTGGAAGTTCAAAATTTTCACAAGGTAGTTTTGAAATAAGAAAACTGTGTTTGCCGTCTTTTTCTGTTCTTCAAATATTATTCCCTTCAGGTTATCGTATAAAGTTTACACCTGTGGGCGAATAGTCCTATGATGAGCATAAACGTTCTAAAATTATGCATTTTTTTCCAACTCTTAAAAAAATCCTGCTTGAATAAGTCATTTTACCTACGCACTCACAAACAATTGGCCATACGGTACAAGTGGAACTGAAAAATGGTAAAGAGAAATGTTTATCCCCTCACTGTTTATTTCATATATGGTAATGCAAGTCTGCCTTGTATTTTCCAACAGAAAACATTCTGTGAAAACAGTAATATTTAGAAAAGAATCTCAAAAACTACAAAACAGTTTAAAAGCAAATAAAGCAAATCACAAGGATGTGAATAGCTGAAGTTATCCTTCAAAAGATCCATGAAGAATTTATAAAAGGCAAGAACAAAACAGTTATTCAAAAAATAATTATTTTTTTCATGAAGTAACTCACAGAGACATTTTTTTTTACCTCATCCTGAAGATTTTGGCACATGCTTTTCGTTGGCACAATATCTAGTGCCATAAAGGATATTGTGTGGCAATTTTTCATCCTGCAAGACAATTTTCCAACTTGTTGATGAGCTCATGTAGTAAGTGCTTGACTGTAACTTTTGATATACAGTACATTGCACCAGTAGTAATAAATACATCTATTTTATTTTATTTTAAGGTACCAAAACATTTGCTTTCTTTGAAACAAAATTACCCACAAAATGTTGTCTGCCACAGGAATTTCAAAAGACATGGGTAACTGTTACAGACTGTAAACATCATTCAAGCTAAGATGCATATTTCCACAGTGGAAAAAAAGGGGGTGACGTGAAAATATGAAATCAAGGTGCAGGCCAGCCAAATTTAAACACATTTCAGTTCTTGATGTGTACTTTCTTCCCATTGAAACCAATTAAATTAGTCAATATTTTAAATTGAATTCTCCAGTGAATACAGAATAGAAAGACCAGTATGGTTCATTTTGAAAGAAAACAGTGCCGCAGTCTTTGTTTATGAAGATGAAACAACATGCCATTATGCTCTTTATTGTTGAATGCCAAGGAAGAGATTTTTTTCTTCTTCTTTCTCTCATCTTCTTGTAGTTTATTCAACATAGATACAGAGAAGGATTAGCAGTTAAGTACAAGCATATGTGTTTTACAATTTCAACCTTTTAGCGCATAACTTCCTTACTTAAACTACTAGAGCCTATAATCACAATGATTTTACCTGATGGAACATGTTTTTCAGAAATATAATCCAACCGTTTATCCTTAACATGTCATAAATTGCCGTTCTCCCCAAAAGCTAGTAAGACTGACATCCATCACTCTTGAAACACTTCTTACATTTGTAGAGGCATCAACAACATTTATGCCTTATTACTCTCCAAAGTTACCAAGATAAGAACTATAAGGAAGCCTTTGTCCAACATAAATTATCTTCAAGGGCATTTTGAGCTCAAAACAGCATCCCCTTTTCCCCAAAGAATTCTGAATATTTATCCAGATATTTTTTTTAGTAATCTCCATTCTGATGTGTTATAATGGCCTTGAGAATTTGGTAGCCAGTGTTTGACAAGATTACAAAATAAAATCACTGGTTTATATACCACATACCCATCAGATTTTCCAGTTCCATTTTGCAGTGAAAGATGTTTCTTTTTTATTGAGATTTCATAAGAAACAATCTTTAGATGAGCTTTCCTATTACTGCTTTTTGACATTGAAGAAACTTTAATGCCATGAAACTAGAGAAAGCCCCAAGATCCTCTTTGGATCAGGATTTTAAAAACTTATTGTATGGAAAGTTACATATTGTTGATAATGTAAATCAGTGTATTTCAAATTTGACACCTTTTAAGATGTGTGCAACTTCCATAATTCCCCAGCCAACCTGGTTTAGTTCATCTTCAAGATGCAAATGAAAGAGGAAGGTTGGATTTACCAGATTTGAAATTGTAATTCACTGCTTGTTGTTTGGCCTGGATGAAAAAAAAATAATGTTTCTGAAAAACAAGAGACTTTTAGAGAGAGACGATCATGACCTGAGGTTTGGATGGCATGGATATTTATGTTATGAGAAAGTTAATATGTATTTCAAGAATTGTTTTATTAGATCTGCTATATTGAGAATATGTAATAGATATAAACTTGGTTGTGGCCCAAAACACCGTTAGGGACCTCAGGTCAAGTATATCATAGAAGAGAAACAGCAAATAAATAGTTGGTATGTTGGAAATTATTGGAAAAATTAAAATTAAATCAACAGAGTACTTCATAATAGAAGGACATCATTTTTAATGATTTTCCTGCTTATAGCTACCAGAAAGATTCAAATTAGCCAAAAAAGATTTATTTTTTAGTGCAAGGACCCATTTTGAAGTACAGTACAATTGTGTACTGATGATGAATGTATAATTGCTAAATTGTATCAACTGTTGAAATTTGAAACAGGAAGAACAGGTTAAATAATGCATGATAAAGTGGGTTAAGAATTGGGTTATATTTTATACAGATGGCTCAAAGGGAAAAATATGGTTAAAACGGCTGAAATATATGTTGTATTTTGATCTTAAAGAGAGTTTTTATAAAATTATGTATCATTGGTATATGACACCATTCAAATGTATATTGCAAATGTGAACTACATGAAGGGATATTTTAACAAGCTTTGTGGATATGTAAAAAAAATCTTAAAGGTTTTGGATTTTAATATATACTTTGATAGAGAGGATTTTAAAGATTAGCATACAAATGATGCCAGAACTTTTCCTTTTACAACTAAAAAATGAACAGTTAGAAAAAAAGTTATGGAAGATTATTATAATATGTGAGTATGATTAAGATTATTATATGCACAAAGATGGAAAGATTTGACACTAGCCACAATGGAGAAATGGTTGGTGAAATTGTCAGATCTTGCTAAGGTAGATAAATTAACTTATTTGACTAGACAAAATATACTATCTTACATTTATTGGTGATAAAAGAAGAGAAAGTTTAAAATTTAGAGAGACAGGTTAAAATATAATTGTACTAATAACTGCTGTGAAGAATACCGGAACCCATTTCTTTATATCTTTTCTATTTTCTATTTTTCTTCAACTTTTTTTTCTTTTTCTTGGACTTTTTTCTTTCTGTAACTTTTTTTCTCCTCTCTACTTTTCATTAGTTTCTATTTGGTTTTTTGTTCTTCTTTTTTGAGAGTTTAAATTAAAATCCTATTTTAAAAAAAGAAAAGAAAAACACTGGTATAAATGAAACCTGTGTGTTAAACTCATGAAGACCACTGTTTTGGAAGCTTGTCCTGGGCCTTTAATTTCAAAAATGTAACCAAGAACTTGAAAATGCACAATATGTCTGTTATAATATTAGTTGCTCCTATCTTTTCTGCCTGTTGTTGCTGCTTTGTTCTTTTTCTCCGTGATTTTTTCTAAGTACTCAGATTATAATATTTGACAGCTCCATTGAAAGCCGCCTTCTGGAATGGATCCATAAGCTGCTCTAAAACACTGAGTGAGGCTTAAAGAATTGCACGGATTCTGCTTTAATAACCAAATGGGGCTTGAAGGTCCTTGGAAATCCTCTACAGTTACCGCTGGCTCTAGCAATTGTCTCTAGCTCTTTCTTTCTTTCTTTCTTTCTTTCTTTCTTTCTTTCTTTCTTTCTTTCTTTCTTTCTTTCTTTCTTTCTTTCCTTTCCTTTCCTTTCCTTTCCTTTCCTTTCCTTCTTTCCTTTCCTTTCCTTTCCTTTCCTTTCATAATAGCAATAGTGCTTGAAGCAGTTTACAGAGTCAGCATATTGCCCCCAACAATCTGGGTCCTCATTTTATTGACCTTGGAAGAATGGAAGGCTGAGTCAACCTTGAGGTGGTCAGAATCGAACTCCTGGCAGTAAACTGTTAGCCTGCAATACTGTGCCACCACGGCTCTTAGGAAAGGCCCTTTCCTTTCCTTTCCTTTCCTTTCCTTTCCTTTCCTTTCCTTTCCTTTCCTTTCCTTTCCTCTTACCTTTCCTTTTTCTTTCTTTGCCATTCATAATTTAAACAACTGAACCTGGCATACTAACATTCCTTTCCTTTCTCCTATTTTATTTTCTCCAATACCATTTGAGGTGTGCTGGGCTGAAAGAGACTGGCTGGCCCAGGTCACCTAGCTGGCTTCCATGCCTAAGAGAGAGTTAAAATTCATGGTCTTCCAGTTTCTAATCCGGTTCCTTAACCACCATACCAAACTGGCTCTCAAAGGATTATTCACACTGTGTGGTCCTTATTCAGCACTTTTTCTTTAAAAAAAAAAAAGCATTCTGGCCTTACATATCCAATCTGCTAGTTGAAAGACGTGGTTTATAATAAAAAATGCCAAGTTCAAATGCAGACAGCAGTGCCATTTGGACAATGTTGCAGGATTTTTATAAAATTATAGTGTCTCTCAGCCAGCCTAATATAATACAGTGTAGAGTTAGGTCAAAGATGCCATCATCTAAGACAATTTGCTAAATCCAAATTGTTGCATCACCCACTCCTCTTTTTTTTAATCCATATAAATGTGTTTTTGTCTTTATAGATAATCTTTGACTTAGAACTATAATTGAGCTGGCATTTATGATCGTAAGTCGTGACAGTTGTAAAGCAGATCAGCATGTGACTATACCTGTTTTTTACATTTTTTGCAGTGGTCATTAAGTGAATGCCACAGTCATTAAGTGAACCCCTGTTCGCTATTGGCTGGGGTTTTTTGTCTGAAACCGAAAGCAAACATCAGTTTTCAGCAAAACCATCATAAATCTTAGTTACTTAATCTCTGGATTCTGCAAGGGTTCTGCAAACAGCTGTAAATGCAGGCCAGTTGCCAAGTACAAAAATGTGGTTATATGACTGCAGTGGGGGGGGGGGGAGAGAGAATGGGACAATATCAAAACTTCAAAACCAGGTCTTAAATCCTTTTTCACTTAGTGATTGGTCGTAAGTCGAAGACTTCACTGTACAAACATGATTTATGGTCCACAAAGAGGGGCCATGAATCTCATAGCTTGGATTGCAATTCATATAATCCTTTGCCCTTGTTCATGATATCTGGAGCTTATGGAATAGAATATAAGGGTCAGAAGTATATTGGCAGTCATGAAGTCCAACTTTCACCCAGTTTTTCTACAGCATATTTCAAGGCCAAGAGGCTATTTTTAAGGACCAAAATATACAAATTTAAAGTAGCTCTTAGGTAGCTCCCTTTGTGTTCTCTTATTATTATTTAAGAATAAACACATAGTTCACAAGTTCAGTACTGGGGAAATAGCAAGAAAAATGTGTAGTCTTCAAACTACTTCCTGGGCTATGCAGAAGTGAGAGGCCAGTTAAAAACCAGACAGAACTACTTACACTGACTTCAAAACTTTGCATATACAGTATATGTAATTCATAAATATATAGTGAGCCAGAAAGTTATTTAGACTTACTTATTTCATCAGTCTTCCTATTGCCAATTCCGTTTCTCCCTTGCCTGTTTTGACAATGAGTCACTTTTCCTAAGTGTACCTCACAAAGTTTCTATGAAGCTAAAAAAAAACCCGCTTCTCTCTCTTGGTAGATATGTCCTGAATGCATTTACACTGCAATCCAAACCAAGTTTGTTAAGAGGTATACTTCCATGATTTTGTTCCAAGAAAGTGGGAGTAGGAATGCCTCTTAAAGAAGGATATGATTCTGGGCTTCTTTGCTCAAATATGTTCCACTGTGTTTAGTGGAGATGGCCTCATGCAAGGAGAACTTAATGTATTGTGGCCTAATGTATTACATGTAAAATCTCCTTTCTACAAACAACATCAATGAATTTTTGGATTGAATTTGTCTTCTTAGCTTTGTCCACAGCACCTGAAGTCAATAAATCAAAGGTTGGGTTTAGATGGCTATAGAAACTGACCTAGGTTTCTTAGCTAATTTCTTCATTTTCTTGCAGGAATTCCTAAGGTAGTAGTCAGACATTTAAAAATAGAAAAATATATCTTCTTTTCTTCCATCATCCATTTGTATATGGCCAAACGTTTAGTGGGATATATTAAATATCTATAAAGTAAAATAGATTGAGAACAGTTAATAAGCTATAGCAGTAGCTCCCAATCTTTTGGACAATAGGGATCAGTTCCTTGGAGAGACGTTTTTCTGCAGACTGGAAGGGGCGTGGTTTCACATACTGCCTACATCCCACAGATGGGGCTTCACTTGTTTGCGCAGCCCAGTTTATGACATGCCGTAGACTGGTTTTGGTCCACAGACTATGGGCTGGGGACCCTTGAGCTATAGCATTATGACTTATCAGTGATTTGACTGCACTCTGTCCTCCAAAATTCAACCACTGCACCCTGATTCCCTTGTCTGCCAATAAGAAATGTGTACCATATAATTCAGGGGTAAGCAATTAATTTTCCCAAGAGGCCACATGAGATACTGGGACTGATACGGAGAGCCTAATCAGTAGGGCTGGGAATGTGCATAGGCATGCATGCATGCACATAACGTAAGCTTTAAAAAAAATAATTGCATTCAAAATAAAAGCAATGCAGTTGTTATTGTTTTCGTAGCATATGCTTCTTTACATTTGATTTCTAATTGCCATTTGACCTCACAAGGGCTGGACAGGGACAGCCAAAGGGCACGATATTGCCCAGGAACTGTAAAAAGCCAGTTCTTGTTTAGTTGCATCTTGTATTTTATTTTCATGAAACTATTTCCTAACCATCCAATTTTACCTTCCTATTGGTATGCTCATTTATCTTCATCTTAAACCTAAACCCTGCTCAGTTGGTGGAGCTGGCCAAATGCAAGCCAGAAGTATCCCACCGCAAAGCATCTATCTAACAATACCATGGCTATGCAGTGTCAAAGAGTTCAGCTATCAAAATATCATGCAGGCTGAAGGAAAGGAAGAGAGGACATTCGTGCCAGACTGTCATTTAATTTTATTTCTTCTAAATATGTTTTTGTGAAAGGCCACTTGCCCTGCCGAGTTCTTTCTGTAATCCACAAGGCAAAGTAACATAGTGCCAGCCTCCAAGCTGTCTGTTTTCATTGTAGCCAAGATTTATTTACATAGCTTGTGGTGTGAGGTCCAAGTTTAAGTTCAGAAAAAAGGAAATATCTTTCAAACACATGTGTTTCACCTTGCTTTAAAAGCGCACCCTCCATTGTAACAATAATGTCTTCTGTCAACATGCATTATCTGACATAGAATACACAGTCGTAGTCAAGAATTGGATGTATGTTTCATGCATTAGTTAAATTCACTATGATCACTCTGCTCTTGCCAATTTTAAGAACGGAGAATAATGAAAGTAGCAACATAATAAAGGAAATACATCTGTGCAATAAAAGCTTGATAAAAAAAATGATTTATGAGTAAGTGCAATTTTTGAAGCTCTGTTCCCCTGCATGAACCTAACTTCAGTGTACCGTAGTGTTGTACAAGACCAGAAAAACTATAGCAATTCTCCCTTATAATTGCATTTTCCAAAAGTATGCTTGAGGATAGTGCTTCTGTAATTATAAGCTAGGCTTCAAGTTCTCTAGAAAATACTGATAGTTGCCAAAAAAGGCTTGAACTATTCTCAGATGTATGGCAGTGACCAAATTGCAAATTATAACTCAACTACATGAACATCTGAATCATATAGTGCAGCTCCAATAAGATAGATCCTTTTCAAATGGATGATTATATATTTGGCTGGATCTCATGTAGAAGATACACCTTCCAGAAGGGCAAAACCATTGGACATATTTCAGTACAGGGAAGAAAAGATGATCCTGACGTTTTCTGCCCATTGTCTAAATCAGGGGTAGTCAACCTTGGCTCTTTTATGACTCGTGGACTTCAACTTCCAGCTGGCTCAGGAATTCTGGGAGTTGAAGTCCATGAGTCATAAAAGAGCCAAGGTTGACTACCCCTGGTCTAAATGTTCCATCATTTATCCCCACTGTCCATCATTTAGCCCACTGTTGTTGAGCTGGTGTTTGCGCATGCAGGATACACATAAAAGAACTAAAAGATAAGGAGAGCAGTCTTAAAATACTTTAAACCTTATTTACAATATTAACCGATCTTGTCTCTTTCTTTTTCTATATTAATAACTACATATATTTTACATTTATTCTACATTTCTTGTAAATTTTACATTTCGTGACAAGACAATCTTCTTTTCTAAATACAAATACATCAAAACCACATACCACATACGTGAAAAATTAAAAAATAAATAAAAAAAAGAGGTGAGAAAATCTAGAAATATAGGTAATCTTCAACTTACAACAGTTTGTTTAGTGACTGTTCAAAGTTACAATGGCACTGAAAAAAAGTGACTTATGATAATTTTTCACACGACCATAGCAGCAAGATCCATGGTCAGGTAGTCAAAATTCGGACTCTTGGCAACTGACTCATATTTATGATGGTTGCAATGTCCCAGGGTCATGTGATCCTTTTTTGTGACCTTCTGATAAGCAAAGTCAATGCAGAAGCCCAATTCACATACAACTGTGTGACTAACTTAACAATTGCAACGATTCACTTAACAATTGTGGCAAGAAAGACTGTAAAATGAGGCAAAACTCAACAAATTCTCACTTAGCAGCAAAAGTTTTGGGCTGAACAGAGTAAAAACCAATGTGCTCATAAGCCTAGAACTTCCTGTAAAAGAGACGAGTTTTACAGAAAAAAAAATAGTTTTTACTCTGAACATGGCACTTCCTTTTCTAAATATTTCTTTTCCCCTGGGCAATTAAGATATGTTCTCTAAAAAAAACATGTGCAACTTTCACTTTCAAATAATGTTGAACTAATTTAAGCCTGTAGTCCAGTGCTCTGGTGTACAACAATGGTTGTCCAGTCACAATTTTATCCTCACTATGTGGCTGCAAAGAGAAGGAAACACTACCCTTAGTGGCCAGTAACATCATCAGTCACCGCTAACAATTCTCTCTAAGGGCTGATGCTGGTGAGGTGAGAGTCAATGAAGGACAGGACAGGCAGAACCAACATGAAGCAGGTGTCTCTCATTCCAAGGCTGGAAAAAGAATAACTAAAAGTCCATTGCCTCAAAACAAAATAGCAGTAGGACTAGAATTTAAACTGTAGTGCTCATCTCCATTTCAAGGCCATTGAGCCAGCAGAAATGTCCAAAGATATTTCCATATTGATATAGCCAGCATGATTTCATGGAACCCTGTTATCTTTCCTTCAAAGTGGTACCTATTTATCTACTCACATTTGCAAGCTTTCAAATTGCTAGGTCGGGCAATGCTCGGATCTCAAACCTGGGCTGCCAGCTTTCCAGCTGACAGGCCCTGTGTCCTAACCACTGAGCCACCGTGCTGCCCTACACATGTATATATACAATATTCCTTGTATGTAATCAATCTAACCTTGCTGAGTCTCTGAAACCTCTGATATTAGCTAATTAGTGAAAATTCAGCTGAGATTTATTGGCATATGTGGTGTAAAGTGTAGAGCTCACCTATTCCTTTGGCCCTGTGAAATGATAAACTTCACTCCCCTCCTGTAGGTAAGAAAGGACACATTTATTTCCTCCCTTTTTAAATATTAATTGAATATTAGCTACTAATATGTATCCATCCAACATTTGCAGATTAGCAAACCTATGGCCATTTTACCTTTTTTATCCATCTGCATGGACATTGATTTCATTTTGCCAAGCCACATAATGCTTGAAATTACATACTAAAATAATTAATTGGATAAACAGCTTGTTAACTAAGAACTGATCTGCCCTTAGATTATTTGAACTGTATACAGTATCTTCTACTCAACAAGACTGAGAATTGAAACAGACAAAATGTGAAGGGAAGGATTACTTTTAGCTTATGCAAGTGCTATTGGTCATTACTGTAGTGAAGTGATCATTATCCATTAATTTTGGATAAAATATCTTGGTCTCTATTAACATTAAAATGCCAAAATGTACCCAGTAGAATTACAAATGATCCATAAAGCCAAGCAAATGAGACAAGCTATCCTAAGCTTAGGACCAACCAACCAAAACACAGGAAGAAATGTTCAGGTTTTTGAGTTCTCCAGAACAATTTATCTATCTAGATGTTACCAAAGCTCAACCAGTCAAAAAAGAAGCCATCGTATCTAAAAATTAGACCAGATAGGGCCAACGAAATCTGCAGATGTTTTTGATTCTTATGCCTCGTCCTGCTTGTTATATCACCTAATCAGATGAACAGTTCCTAAAAATTTGCATATTTTTGTAAAATCATTTTTCATTGTCCTAGTAAAATTTTGTCCCAAATATAGATTTTAGATTTTTTTAAAATGGCTTAATATATGTAACATGCAAAATCACATGATAAATGTAAATGCTTGTTACCTGTTTTAATTTTATCTGTTATCTCTATTTATATACATGTTCATCAACATTTAGCTCCTGGTTGATTATCAATACCATTGTTCTGACTTGCCATCATAAATACATGCCAATTGTCAAGTGCCTGAATTTTGATCATATGACTATGAGGATACTGCAGAAGTCATAAATGTAAGACCTGGTCATGTCACTTTTTCCATCTATTGTAACTTCAAATGGTCACTAAATGAATGGTTGTAAGTTGAGGATTCCCTGCATACAGAAAGGCAGAATCTGTATTATTACAGAGAGGAAGAGAGGGTCCTTAATCAATTCCAACCCTAAGCCATGTTGACTTTGCCTAAACTTTTCTTTCCCCTTAGAGGGTTTACTAATAAACAAGAATAAGTAGCCATCACAAAAGTTAGAAAGCTAAGTCACTTCAACCTAATTTCAAGAAATGAAAAGAAAAACACTGCTTTTGGAAAGTTATGAGGCGGGGAGGAGAAAAGATTTAGTAAACACTTTCTGAATAAATTGGAGAATAAGATAAAACAAAAGGCCGGGCTGAAGACTTGGAAGTATGAGCAAGCTCAGTAATTCTTTTGCTGCATAGAATTCTCTACGGGTTAAAGATAGTTAGCTACATAGCATTCATGAATTGGTTATGGATAAAAATAAAAAAAATTAGCATACACTGTCCATAAAAGTTCCTGAATTATGCAGCACATATATAGTACACACACACAAAAAGCTTCCTACAAGATAGTATTTTAACTCTGGGATATTTCACTTCTACAAGGACTGGAGAAAAAAAACGTAAACTTTTAATCCTATTTTCTTTCTGTTAAAGAAATCAAAAAACATAATAAAATCTTTAAAAGAATTAGAAAGAGGAACAAACCAGAAACAAATGTAAATGAAAAATAAAGGTGGGGAAAAATAATAAAAAACTTGGAATGCAAAAAAAGTATAAACAATAAGGAGATATACAGTAGAACCACTAAGCATCCCTATTCAATATTTTTACTCAGAACAATATTTCTATAATTGAGAAACAATGTTAATATACCTTTAAAGCAAACTTGTCCTATTTAATATAAACTGAAAATGTCTACTTAGGAACAGTTAACATGCAACTACAAAGAGTCCTCACTTACTTACTGCTCAAGGACCATTCTAAGTTATGATGGCACTGAACAAGGGCACTTATGATATCACCTCAAAGTTATGGCTGTCATATTATCCCCATGTCATATGTTCATAATTTGAGCACTCCACAACTAGCTTGCAACTATAGTGGTCGCAGTATATCATGATCCAGTGACCTTCTCAGCCAGATTCCTACAAGCAAAGTCTGTGGTGAAACTATCTGGAAGTTGCAAATGGTGATCATGTGACATTGCACCTAACAACTGTGTGGAATTGGTTCAATGACCGCAATTGGAACTGCTATTGCAAGTCATGTAGTCACATGACATCATAGTTTATCATTATGTCACTTAGTGACAGAATTCCCAGCCCCAATTGCAGTTATTAACTAAGGACTGAAAAAGCAAGCTTCAAGTTTGCCATATCCTGCCGGCATCCCAGGTCTTCACATAGCCCCTAAAAATATTTCATGTGGTATCCAGAGTTTCCCTAAACATTTGCAATGAATTGTATCATTAACATGATGGAATGGGAAAGTTTCAAGTGTATGGGATGGCAATAGGACTTAATTCAACTGAATTCAGTCAAGTTTAGTTTTGTCCTGGCTCTACCTTATAGCCCTGTCTCCTTCTAGGAGAGTCTTCCCAGGCTGCCTCTCCAGGGACACCAGCATCCCAAAGCCTGGAGAAAAGTTCTATGGTGTCTTCCAAGAGGGGAAAAGCCAAATTGAAAGAGTTGCTTGGCCTCAAATTCAGTGTCTTTAATTTATTTGTCCTCTATTTGTACTGGCAGCGTGCCACACTTCCTGTGTCAGCTGCCAGCATTAGCAATGCATTTGCCTAACAGAAGATTGTATGCAGGCAATTTAAAAGTCTGAGACAAGACAATCCATAAACATCCACCTGGCACGCCCCTCAGCTTTTGTCCACCTCCAAAGAGCATGCTGTCAAAAACCACATAATTTACACAAACAAGTCTCATGATGAAAGGTTAGCTATGGATGCTACATATGATGACTACTAGATTTTTCTAATGGCTTTGTGGGCCATTGGGCAAGAATCTTAGATTCATCTGGCTCAACTTGATGACCTGTAAATGTTTGGGACTCCACATCTGGACCACACATCACATCCTTTCCAAGTTGGGGAGGATTCTTCAAGATTTCTTCCTCATGAATGATGTGAGGGTTTTAGGAAATTCACACTCAAAGGAAAATCACATCCTTCCATCAAATGTCAAGTGTTTTATATACAGTGGTACCTTGGTACTGATTTTTAATTGGTTCTGGGAGTGAGCTAAGCATAAAAAACAATGAGTACAAAACACATTTTTCCCATAAGGAATAATGTAGTGAGTCACAAGGCAGCTGACACCAACAAGTTCTAGCTTGTGCATTGAGTACCAAACAAACAATGAGTACTGCGACAAAATTTTCATGTCAAAATGCATTGAGTACCAAATTTGATGAATTTCAAAGCAGCTGAGTACCAAAGTACCACTGTATACATAAGTATGTTACATTTGTGTGTTGGCTTCTCTAATTAGGACAGGAGAGGAAGCCAGACTGCATAACTGAGTTTTTTTCTATATTTGCCTTTACGCTGAAGCTTAGTGGGAATAATTTAGTGGCTCTTCGTCTCCTCTGCAAGGTTAACTATACTGAAGATTGTCAAAGCTATTTCTAAATCATACTCTTAGTATTTGGAAGGGAACCGTCTTCAATGTATGACAAAATGTATTACATTTCTAATTATTGCAATAGAAGATGTGGACATTCAGCCCTCAGGAAGTTTTTATTTTTGCTGTGTTCATTTGAAATTAATATTTTAGGGAATAACAATAATTACAAGTCATGTTAACAATACTGGAATATTTCTGCATTTATATTATTATTATTATTATTATTATTATTATTATTATTATTATTATTATTATTATTATTATTATTATTATTATTATTATTATTATTAAGTTGGAAGGGATCTTGGAGATCATCTAGTCCAACCCTCTGCTCAGGCAGGAAACCCTATACCATTCGGACAAATGGCTGTCCAGTCTCTTCTTAAAAACTTCCAGTGTTGGAGCATTCACCGCTTCTGGAGGCAGGTTGTTCCACTGGTTAATTGTTCTAACTGTCAGGAAGTTTCTCCTTAGCTCTAGGTTGCTTCTCTCCTTGGTTAGTTTCCATCCGTTGCTTTTTGTCCTGCCTTCAGGTGCTTTGGAGAATAGCTTATTTAAAGGAAAATACTAAAGTACACCAACTATTTGTATCATAAGTACAACATTTCATAAGATTTCTAATGTATGGGCAGACATAGACTTTATGAAAGATTAATTTTATAGATTGTGCATAGAAGAAACACATGGTGGGTCTCTTTGTAATAGGTAGAGAGCTTTCTTCAGCATCAAATCTCTTACCTATTCTATAATCCTCACAGACCAACCTTGAACATATTGTGTAGAAGTTCAGATGAGGTTAAGGTTGGAAAAGACTGTGTAGAGCTAAGCTGCCTTTCATTTGACCAAGATCCCCATAGAATAACAGTCTACTCATATACTATCCAGACATTCAATGTGGCAGAATTAAGTAAGAATCTATACTCCATACTGAAATTAAGATACTGAATTAAGCCTAATCACCTGGTCAGCATGAGAGGACAGTTCCATCTTATAATCATAGCAGTTAAAACCTAGTCCTTCTTTTTCTCACCTTTGCCACAGCTGAACACAATTGGTGCTAAGCTGGTGACATAATTGACATTCTTGCTCTGGAAAAAGTCTAATTCTCAAAATACTTCCACATATAATTGGACAGTGTCTGGACTAAGCCATAAGGTAGTTTGGTTTTGGCTTTGTGGGTTGTGTGACTCAACCATTGTGGTTCATAAAACATAGCTTATGACTTACTGTGAATTCAGGTAACGGCTGATTATAGAATAAACTAGGTTTTTAAGAAAGATGCTTAGCGCTGCAAGATTTCAGAAAGAATATAATGGAAACAGATTTTATATGCATAGAATAATATTGATATTTATATATTTCATTTTATTATTAATTAGAATGTCATAACCTACAAGGATTCTTGTAGAATATGAATAGAAAGTAAGTACAGTAATAATGAGTTTATTCATAAATACATTTATTCTTTCACATGTATATTCAAAGTCTGCCACTGAATGTAGACTTTACTTCCCAAAATATTCTGTTTAATATTCTTTTAAAGAAGCCATATTTATTCTCACAGTTTATGGGAAGAATTTTTTCCCCCATTTCAATGGGTAAATATAAGTCAACAGCAGAGGAAAACCTATTCAGAAATCAATGTACATATTACTAGACATTAATTTCTTTGCAGCTCTGTTGTTTTGTTTTAATTAAACCAGTTTGTGAATGACATCTTTCATTGTTGTAAGGAAACAATGGTCTTGTACAAACAGCTCATGTCTCTTCTTAACCAACTCTTTCCCATTAAGAAAGGCAAAGAGCATATTTGATTTCACAATCTACTAAAATGTAAAATAAAAAAGCTATGATTGCAACTCCTTGCAAACAATGTAGGCAATAAATACAGTAAATTACTGTTGTGTGTAAGACAATACTCTAATGTTAACTGAAGCAACAGAATTTGAATACACACTCCCTGTGGGAATATTTCTCTCACACTCTCTCCTCCCCTCCCTCACTTTTTTTCTAAGAAGGAAGTTGAGCTGGGTCATAAATAAATCAGTGTGTTTATTCTTGCTAGACTGGAAAATCAAGTCTTCTAAGATATTGTCTTGTGCTTTAATGTGACAATTGCTCACCACATGGCAGTGGTCCTTTAAAAACAAGAAGAGATCTCAATCTGAAGTACAAAATATCTTCAAGACACATCAAAATCCATACTGGTGATGGTGTAACAACCAGGGTTTAAAAGCAAGGCACAATGCAATAAATAGCTACTGAATGGACAGAGCTTTGAAATTTCCAAAAATCAGCTGCTATTGGAAAGCAGCTGGGGAACTAAGGAGAAAGTGATTTGATTTAACAAAGGGGTGAATATGCTGTCAAAGGGACCTTTGGCATTTCAGTTTTATCAACTGCAGTTCTAAAGTGATGGCTGGTAGCTATAATGCAAGATACTTTATGCTAGTCGTTCACATTAGAATTTAACCAACATTCTTTTCCAGTGTGGGACAAATGTATCAAATAAGTTTCGTAACACTGAGCAAGGTAAGTAGAGCTGAAAGGCTGGAAGAGCTGTTGCTACATAGGTCCAAAGGGCTTCAGAAGAGCTTGAGGTCTTTGTTTCCACAGTTTTCAGATGGATTTAGATTTAGCTAAGAGGGATTCCTATGAACTACTGTGCCTTGGGGGAAAAAATAATCTAGTTGGTCACAGAATTAAATAGCTTGCATAGCAGTTCTGGTTTCCGTGAGTTTGGAATCAGGAAATTATACACTAATCAAATCTAAAGCTCCTGTTCACAGCTAAAACACCAGACTAGAGTAACTGAACAATATCCTGAAGAATTTAAGTACAGTCCTTTATCATCCAATAAGTCAAGTGCCTCCCACTGATATAGGGAGTGCCTATTTGGAGCAGAGGTTTGTAGTTTCAGTATGTGCACTTCTGGTAAGAGATGGAGGTTAGAAAGTGTAGGCAGATTTGATCACACACCCCAACATACTTTCTTCTTACTGCATCCTATACAGGTATATATTTATATTATATTGTTATATAGTGTTTTTTTTACCACTGAAGCTAATAAGTTAATTATTAGGAATGCATGCTCTTGATGTACAAATATTGAATTATAATTCAGAGGGTGGTCTCACTCTGTAAGACTCTGGGGCAATTTGTTGCCTTCCCATCCCTTTTGAAAAGGCCCTGATAGAAGGACTTATAAGGCCACAATTGACCTCAGTTGGAATAAGCTGCTCACCTGGAGCTTTCCATGGTGCTGCAACCATCAATTGCCAGGCTTTATGGTGATCTGCTATGGATTAGTTAAAATCAATGGTAGCACAAGAGACCAATGGCAGAGACTAGCAGACAGAGACTAGTATTCAGGACCCAACATCTGAAGAATTCTCAAAATCATCATTAAACAATAGTTAAACAGCAAATAAAGGTCATATCTTGCTGCTGCTCATTCTTCTGTACTGTCCCTTAGAAAATCTCTGGAGCAGAAGAAAAAGTACCCAAATAGAAGTAAGAATGGAAGAAAGAAAATTCCAGGAGGATGAGAATTAGGGATTGAGAAATTGGGATAAATATCTCCCAGGAAGTTGTAGGGGATCCCACTCAGAGGGCAACTTGCTCAGAACCCTTGAACACCAATGGTATTTCACATAAAGACATAAGCATTTGCCTGCTGGATCAGCCCATCTAGTCAAGCAGTCAAGCAGTCTGTTCTCTCATGGCCAACTAATTGCATAAGGAAAACTTCTAGTCTTTCAGTAGATGCCCTTTAGAGAAGTCACACTGCCATCAAGGACCCATTGATTCCCATGCCATTCATGAATTGGTCCATCCTTTTTTGAAGCTAGCCATTGAGTGACTATGCATTATTTTGCCCACATCAATCATGTTCCCTCTCACTTGTCTGCTTTCTAGGCTAAAAAGCCCCAAATGTTGCAACCTTTCCTCATAGGAAAGCTATTCTAGCACTTTAATCATCTTAGTTGCCCTTATCTGAACCTTCTCTAACCACACCTTTTTCAGGTGTGACAACCAGGGCTGCACAGAATAATTCAGATGCAGTTTCACCATTGATTTATGTAAGAACATTATAATATTGGCATCTCTATTTTCAACATCATTTTCAACACCAACATTTCTTACTCTCTCTACAACCTGTTGGTCTTTTCTAACACTAGATGCACACCATGTTGATGCCTTTTTTTGGACTATTCACCATTACTCCAAGATCCCTTTCTTCATCAGACACTATTAACTCTGATCCTATTAATTTGCATGAATAGTTAGGAATTTTGGCCTCAGTGTGCCACTTCATACTTGTTCACAGTGAATGACATTTGTCATTTTGACACCCACTCCCCTAATCTACAGAAATCCCTTAGGATCTTAGAATAGAATAGAGCTGGAAGGTACCTTGGAGGTCTTCTAGTCCAACCCCCTGCTCAAGCAGGAGACTCTATATCATTTCAGACAAGTGGCTGTCCACTCTCCACTGTTGAAGCACCCACAACCTCTGAAGACAAACTGTTCTACTGGTTAATTGTCCTCACTGTTAGGAAGTTTCTCCTTAATTCCAGGTTGCTTCTCTCCTTGATTCGTTTCCATCCATTGTTTCTTGTCTTGCCTTCTGGTGCTTTGGAAAATAAGTTGACCCCCTCCTCTTTGTGGCAGCCCCTTAAATACTGGAATTTTGCTATCATGTACCCCTAGTCCTTCTTTTCTCTAGACTAACCAAACCCAAATCCTGCACTTGTTCTTCATACGTTTTAGTCTCCAGGCCTTTAATCATTTTAGTTGTTTTTATTTGCATTTTGTCTAAAGTCTGAACATCTTTTTTGTAATGTGGTGACCAAAACTGGATACAGTAGTCCAAATGTGGCCTTACTAAGGTTTTACAAAGCCTCTGTTTATACAACCAAGGATTATATTACCTTTTTTGGCTGCTGCAGCACACTAGTGGCTCATATTTAAGTGATTGTCCACTAGGACCTCAAGGTCCCTTTCACAATTACTATTAGCAAATCCTTAGTAATTTATAATTCTGAATATGAACTCCACAATATTCACTATTTCACTAGTCACATCTGACTGTAGATCCTTCATATGTATGTTAAAAAGTACTAGTCCTAGGCAGAATCTCGGGGGGGGGGCACTAATTACATCTCTCTATTATGAGAAATGTCTGTTTATTCCTACTTTTTATTTTTCATTATTTAGCCAATGTCTGGTGGGATCCAGGAGAAGAACCTTTTCTGTTGTGGTTCCCATTCTCTGGAACATCATGCTTCCCATTATGTGAGAACTACCCTCACCCTTTTGGCCTTCCAAAAGGGCCTGAAGACCCTGCCTCTGGCATGGGCTGTGTCATTCTGCAGGTGGTTAATGGACTTAGACCTCACCTCTCTTCCTCCATCTTGTCAATTTAACATCAATGTTAGTGTTAATAGTTACTGTTTTAATGTTTAATCTTGTTCTTTTTATGATTGCAAACTGCCTAGAATCACCTCTAGGCAGGATGGGCAGCATATAAGTTTAACAAATAAAATAATTTTTTATATAGCTTTAACAAAGAAACAAATAAATGTGTATCCACAAGAGGACCTGTCCTTTTCTTCCATGGCTGTTAAACATATTTTTTTTTTTGGGGGGGGGGGTTTATTAAAGGCTATTTAAAATGATAAGATTATGTACTGGGTTGCCCTTATCCATATTTTTATTAACACCCCCCAAAACTCTAGCAGATTATTTAGGCAGGACCTTCCCTTAGTGATCAGTCAATTTTTACTGAAAGAAAACTTAAAACTATGCATCCCAGAGGGAATATGGTCCTCAAGAATGATAGTCACACACTCATCAACAAAAGTGGTTGGATTTTATTGAGGGTCAATACAATAAAAGAATGTAAAGAATGCAGTGGGGAAAAGTCAGTGGGAAGTAACAATGAAAGGGGGAAATAACACTTACCTGGAAAATTTCATTCAGTGGTGAAATATTATTCAAAATCATAGGGGGTACTGAGAAACAACTACTTCACAATCTGAAGTAAATGGTGGGGAAAACATACTGGCTGTAAATGGTAATGAACAGAAAAGCAGCATCATTGGATGAGTACATCCAGTGGGAAAATAATTTTAAAACAAGAAACAATATTGAGAGAATAGCGGTGCATAATCCCTGGCTAGCAAAAATGGAAATGCATGCCCAGTTCAGTTTTTAAAAGAAAAAGCAGAGGCAATACATGTTGTGTGTAATCATTTTAGCTGTAGAGATGGGAAGACAGAGAATTCTGAAACAGAAAAAGAGAAAGGAGGCTGAAAAGCCAGATTGTATATTGTAACAGATCAAAAACTGGAGGGAAAAGAAAGGAAAAGAAAAAAAATTGAAAAGTGTGGTGGTGACTGGGAAGCAATCCACAGTGTATGCAAAGGCCAATAAAATAGACCACGACGTGAGGCAAAGAAGAAGGACTTACATACCTTTTTGTCGCATGTCCCTGTTCTTGAGAATTGATGATAATCATTTGGTAGAAGTAAGATATCCTTATCGTTAGTTATTCAGCACTGGGTTTTGATTGAGTCAACCTCAAGCCACAGGCTTTCTAGAACTGGGGATTCAGATTATTTCACACATTGGATAATGGTATAGCATTATTTTGCTTAATCTGGCCTCATCTGATCAAGTGAAACAAGATGACTCTTCCAGGCTGGGAAAACCAACTCAGAGGCTACTTCAAGAACCAAGGAAGACTGGCCTTCTAAGGTCTAAGAAGGCCACTGAAGAAGCTGTTCAGTTCAGGATCTTCTCTGGTGCTGAAATAGCAAGTCCAATTCAGGGGAGGATTTTGACAGGCTTCTGTCCAGCAAAACTAGTCAGAAGGAGTCCTGGCCCAAGATAACTCCAAGAAGTTCCCCAGAATAAGGAAAGGCTTGAGATGATGGGGATGTTCACAGTTAGCTTTCCAGATGCGGCAGCTCTCCTTGAGGAACTTCAGTTAAAAATGGAGATAAGATCTCAAAATGAGTTTTTGTACTATGTAGATCCAAGATAAGTTAGTCAGGACAGCTGACTCATCCCCTCAGCTGGGAGTCAATACACAAAAGAGTTCCCAGTTCTGATTTTTGCCAGATTGTGTTTGGTATTCCAATACAACATTATCCCTTTACTCCAACATTCAAAGTGATCAGCATTGATTAGATTGGTAATTCAATTAACCTTTTTACTGGATCCCTACATGCTTGTTCCACATCCGTAAAATGTAAGTTTTATTCCTATAGGTAGCACTGGTATTAAACATAAGCAAAAGGTCACATTTGTGTGTATGGGGGAGGGGCGGCAGGGGAAATAAGCAAAGCAGGATATCTCATAATCATTGTATTGTAGTAACCCTTTGTCTCCTCCAATAACTTTCATGTTATAAAATATTTCCTTCCTATATAAATCTAAAATGGTCCAGGGCTAGGAATTCAGAAATCAGAGTCTCAGGGGATAAGTTGAAGCGTTAGTATTAACATACTCAGATGATGAAGTTTGCACTTGTTCCAGTTGAAATTCACCTTGCTAGTCTACCTACTGCTTCAGATCATCAAGGTCCTCCTGAACCTTGACACTGATTAAAAAAAAAAATAGCACATTGGTAAGAAAATTTCTCACATAAGATAGACTGAGAAGTATCTAAGTATCTATTCTGAGATAAGGGCCAAGAACCTAGAAACAAGAAAACTAATGAACTTACAAAGTAAAACTCTATGAACCATCTTAGAAATAATCTGGTTGTATGTTTGGCTACTCTCTAAGGGCTGTAAAATTCTGGGTAACCACTAGAGTAGAATTACAAGCTAGTATTTCTATATCTCTTTGTTGTCTCTTATAGTCATGGGGACATTTATTTGACAGTGCAAGGCAGAGGGAAGTGTAGTAGAATATGAAACCAGAAGGAAAGAGGAATGTGGTTCTAGTCTTAAAATGTATGCTCAGGGGAAACAAAAGAGAAGTGAATTTCTTGGAAGGAACCCAAGGGTGCTTTTTCAGGGGAGAACTGAACTTTCTTGTTTTTCTTTGAAGATGTTTTGCTTCTCATCCAAAAACCTTCTTCTGCTCTGACTGGATGGTGGGGAATGGAAGGATTTATATTCCTTGCAGCCAGCTGGTCATTTGCATTCTTTTAGGGAGTCCTTGAGACCATTTGGAGGTTTACCTTTGTCCTCAGGGTCACCTGAGTAGTGCAAATGGGTCTGGAGCCTTCTTGGCTACAGGATGTTTTCTGCCCTGTGTCCCTTCACTGCTGAAGACTGTACTGCGCCTGTCTTCAACAGTGAAAGGGCAAAAAACATCCTGCAGTCAAGAAGGCTCCACAAATATTTGCACTAACATGACTGAGAATGACCTGGATGATCTTGGTAGTAAGTTAACCTTGGAGACTCAAACCCAAGGTATGTAAAACACAAATGCTAGCGAAAAAAGTGTCTTAAGGAATAAAGGACTAGGAAGTTATTTGAATTCCAAGTATCCAAGACTTAAAGAACTATTAAAAGATGGTAATTATAAGAAGGGCCAAGGAAGATAGAAAGAGTCATACAATAAAAAAAAAATTGGAGACCTGTAGAAAGTTATTTTAGATATAGCTAGCACAGGTTATCTCACTATCTAGGGAGATAGGATGATGCATTGCTGACTCTTTCTGTTTATTTGGTATTTTCCTTTTGTTTCTGGCTTCAGCCATAGAAGATCTTGCCTCCAACATTATATACAGAGAAGATCTTTTCAGAGGCAATATTTTGGATGCAATTGATAAAAAGCCCCGAATTCACACAATCCCATACTTACAGTATTTGAATCTCAGCCAAGATTTTACTTCCTGATACTTATTTCAAAATATCTCCTTTTAAACAAATTGTCTTTCTAAGCCAAGAGTTCACACCTGGCTAACCTGAAAGCCTGAGAAAGAAGAAGAGATGCAAACTTTTCTCCTGGAAAAAGGAAGATGATAAATACAAATGTGCAGTTGTGATCTGTAATGCTTATGGCATGTTTATCTTCCTGTCTGAAAACAACCTTTGATATATTTGTAGCAAAAGCAAACCTGTTGAAGAAAATGGCTAAATTACAATAGGTGAAAAGCACAAGGATTTATCAGATCAAAGAAAGGGACTCAAGAATAGACCATGAAAGCAAGCTAACATAATTTGGGATTGATAAATAAAGCAGATGGCCAAAAATCATGGGACTTTGCTTTTATATATGATAACTGCAGCAAGATTATAATATATACAAAGGTGGAAAGATTTGACTCTACTCACAATGGAGGAATGGGTGGTGAAGATGATGGAGTTTGCTGAAATGGCCAAATAAATTGCTTTAATTAGAGATTGGACATTGCCTAAATTTAATGATGACTAGAAGTCACTTACTGAGTTTTTGTGGGAAACAGAAAAAGATGAAGTTAAGTCATATGGTTTAGAATGATGATTAGAATTAAAATAATTATAGAAAATGTAAACAATGTTATAACCTTAGACTAAAATGTTGATTTAAATTCAACTTATGACTGCTGTAGAAGAAAATTGGAAGCCACTTGTTCATAAACTTTTTTTGTTTTCTTCGATTCTGCACTTTTGTCTTTGTTCTTTTCCTCTTTCTTCTTTTCTCTTTTTTCGTTCTAAATATTACTTCTTCATTTTTATTCTGTTTTAAAATTCTAATAATGTTTATGAAGACAAAAAGAAACAATCAACTATAAGGAAGTCAGGCAAACATGGGATCAAATCCAATGGATTAGCCAAAGATGGAGAAGATGTTTTGCATTGCTGGAACTCAGATACAATTATTAGGTTCTAGCACACAAAAGGCTAAAACAGTTCAGGGGAAGAAAAAGAAATTATGCAAAACAAGAAACCAGACAATAGAGCCCTAAAAGGGAGAGAGGATGCAGCTGTGCCCTATACGACACAAAAAGGAGAATTATGCTTGTTATTAATTCTTTTTCTAGGAGGAATTCAAACTGACCTATGTCGACCAGATCTAATAGTTCATAAATTTTGCTGCACGCTGGAAACAAGGATTAAAGACCTGACAAAACATCTTCAAGATTTATCAAGTCCAATGACAATTATTCCTTCCTGCTAATATGTAAGGGTATAAAGGATAGTGCAAAGATTAGTTGCAATTGAATGAACAGAGGCTAAAAAGATCTCAGAAGGATGCTTTAAGTTCGGGGAGCTGTGACTCAGTGACTAACTATGCAAATATTGTCAACCACAAAGGTTTTATTTTAGGATCGTGGCCTGAGATATCTCGATGATGTCACAATAATATGAGACGGATTTCACCTAATAAGAACTGGTGTTTACAACGTTCATATGGACACATATGGAAAATCACAAAGGAAGAATATAGACAGATGCAAAGAATAAGAAAGGCTTCTTTAGGTATTTTCAAAATAAAAGCTACCCTCTCCCCTCATCATCCCAGCTGCTCAGTAAAGAATTCAAAATTCTAATAGGCAGAGCCTATTTTAGCTCAGTTTTATCTCAAACAAACAATTAATATACCACCAGGAAACTGCGAAGAACAAGATGAAGGATGGAAGCTTACATTATTTTGAATGAATGTAATTTTTTGGATCATATGAAAGCATGCTAGAATACTGAAGAAACTATCTGATGATCTGCCTTGAACATTGCTTTCTGAAATCCTAGACAACTGGTGAAGTGCCAGACGACTGAAAGAAAGCAAATGTCCCTATCTTAAACAAGATGAAAAAGGAAATTGCAACATATGACAGATCAGCATCTCTGATATCAATATTTGGGAAATCAAGGAGAGAAGCAACCTAGAACTAAGGAGAAACTTCCTGACAGTTAAAACAGTTAACCAGTGGAACAACCTGCCTCCAGAAGCAGTGAATGTTCCAACACTGGAAGTTTTTAAGAAGAGACTGGACAGCCATTTGTCCGAAATGGTATAGGGTTTCCTGCCTGAGCAGGGGGTTGGACTAGATGACCTCCAAGGTCCCTTCCAACTTAATAATAATAATAATAATAATAATAATAATAATAATAATAATAATAATAATAATAATAATAATAATAATAATAATAATAATAAAATTCTACAATAGATCATAGTGATTTCTAAAGACCTTGAAATTGAAATGTTACTTATCTAAAGTTAGCATGGATATGTCAGGAAAACCTCTTGCTACACTAACTGTATCTCAACATTCTTATGTAAGTTCTCTAATACAGTGGCTCCCAACTTTTGGGCACCAGGGATTGGTTCTATGGAGAGAGATTTTTCTGTGGACTTGAGGGGTGTGGTTTGTGTGCTGCCTGCATCCCGCGCATACACAGATAGGGCTTCCTTCGTTTTCACGATCCTATTTCTGATATGCCGCGGACTGTTGCCAGTCTGCAGCCCAGCGATTGGGGACCCCTGCTTTAATTGACAAGATCAGCAGAGGTATAATTTATCTTGATTTCATCTGATCTTTGACAAAGTACTGTACCTCATGATCTACTAATTACTAAGCTAATGAGCTTTATGGCATCACAGCTAAGTGAATTGGCAATCTTACTGAAAGAATTCTCATCAATGGTCCCTTATCAGATTGAGAGGTATAGCAAGTGCAATGCCTCCAACATCAATGTCATGTCTCCTATGTTTCAATATTTTCATTAACAATTTGGATAAACAGGTGGAGGGAATGCTTATCAAATTATTCATTATATCAGTTATGTTTCTCTGGGAAACATAGGCATCCAATACATTTTATAAATAGATGATAGATAGATGATAGATAGATAGATAGATAGATAGATAGATAGATAGATAGATAGATAGATAGACAGACAGATAGATAGATAGATGATATATAGAGAGAGAGAAAGAAAGAAAGGAAAGAAAGGAAGGAAGGAAGGAAGGAAGGAAGGAAGGAAGGAAGGAAGGAAAGAAAGAAAGAAAGAAAGAAAGAAAGAAAGAAAGAAAGAAAGAAAGAAAGAAAGAAGAAAATTGGGTGGGATAGCTAATTATTTATGAAATAGAAATATCATCAAACATAGGATAGAGAAATGGGCTGCAAATAGCTATACAGTATTTTCTATATTAGAAAATACGCTTATGGGTTAATGTCTGGCCTAGAACTAGGAGACTGGGAGTTCTAGTCCTTCCTTAGACATGAAAGTTGGTAGGTGACTTTGGGGCAGTCACTCTCTCATAGCCTAACTTACCTCACAGGGTTGTTGTTGTGAGGAAAATAGGAGGAGGAAGGAGTTTTAAGCATGTTCACCACCTTGAGTTACTTATAAAATAATAAAGGGTGGATTAAAAAAAAATCTAATAAATAAATATATTAAATTCAATTAAATTCAATGGAAACAATTGAAAAGTTAGTCATTTAGGAAACTATAAACAAACATGGTATAACATGGGTATTTGTACTTGCAAAAAATCCCATAAATTTTGCAAACTGAATACAAACCGCAATATCATGTGGCTAAAAAGAAGGGAAATGCAACGGCAGGCTCTATCAACAGAAGTATGATTTCCAAATCATGATAAATAATCATTCCACTCTGTTCTATTTTTGTCAGACCTACCTCAAGTCTGGGCATCATCCTGTTGTAAAGATTCAGAGCAATTACAGCAGGGTCAGAGAAAGGTAGCTACGGTGATCAGGGGACTGAAAGCAGCCTTTTGAAGAGAGATTGAAGGACTCGGTGGTATGTTTAGCCTTGAGGAAAAGATAACTGAGGGGGATTATGATAGCACGCTTCAAATACCTGAAAGGATATAAGATGAAAGAAGGTCAAGATCTATTCTGTCACTCCAGAGTACAGAATGAAGAGTAATGGGTTTTAAGAAAACCCTTCCCAACTATATGAGCAAGTGAACACTGGAAGCAACTGTGCAGAGAGGGGGTGGGCTCCCCTTTACACAGTGAATTCAAAGAAAAGTTAAACAGCCATCTTTTTGGGATGCTTTCCTTTGGATTCCTATTCTTAACTAAAAGTTAGACTCATTGCCCTAAATGGTGCTCTCCAACTATGATTCCATGACCACATTTTGGTCCCCACATTTCAAAAAAGATGTTGAGACTTTGGAAAAAGTGCAGAGAAGAGCAACTAAGATGATTAAAGGCCTGGAGAATAAAACATATGAGGAACAGTTGCAGGAACTGGGTATGGCCAGTCCAGAGAAAAGAAGGGCTAAGGGTGACATGATAGCAGTATTCCAGTATTTGAGGGGCTGCCACAAAGAAGAGAGGGTCAACTTATTTTCCAAAGCACCAGAAGGCAAGACAAGAAACAATGGATGGAAACGAATCAAGGAGAGAAGCAACCTGGAATTAAGGAGAAACTTCCTAACAGTGAGGACAATTAACCACTAGAACAGTGTGTCTTCAGAGGTTGTGGGTGCTTCAACAGTGGAGAGTGAACAGCTACTTGTCTGAAATTGTATAGGGTCTCATGCTTGAGCAGGGGATTGGTCTAGATGACCTCCAAGATTCCTTCCAGCTCTATTCTGATTGATTGCTTGATTGATTGACCATAAACTGAAGAAGTCTAGTGCACTCAGCACTAACTGTGTCCTGCAAACTGCAGTAGTGCTAATCTCTGCAGCAGGCACACCAAAGTCTAAAATAGATGATTATTTCCAAAAATTAGTTTTTTTTACATATAAATAGCTGTAGCATCTGCTTATATTTCTGGAACCCAGGATAAAAATCAACATCTCAGATGCCAAAGTTCCCTACTTTCCTTAAATGGTTACATGTTATGGCAGTGAATTCCTTTCCCCCTAAATTAAGGATATACTTGAAGGATATACTTCAAAACTGGATTCATTTTGCTGTGGTTGTTCACACCATAGCTTAAATGCACCAGGGGAAGAAAAATAGTCTCCAATGCCCACTTGAAAATAGACTTCAGGGGGGTAGAAGTAGTCCTTGATTTTCAACCATTTCTTAAGATCTTTTGAAGTTACGATAGCACTGAAAAAGATGACGCATGCCTGGTTTTTCACACTTATGACCATTGCAGCATTTCTATGGTCACATGATAAAAATTGGGACACTTGGCAACCTGCTCCTATTTATGATGGTTGCAGGATTCTGGGATCACGTGATCCCTTTTGTGACCTTCTGACAAGCAAAGTCAATGGGGAAGCCAGATTCACTTAACAACTGTAACTAACTTAACAACACTTAGCAACTGTGGCAAGAAAAATGTTTTGAAGTATATCCTTCAAGTACATCCTTAATTTAGGGGAAATTCACTGCCACAATATGTAACCATCTAAGGAAAGTAGAGAACTTCAGCATCTGAGATGTTGATTTTTCTCCTGTGTTCCAGAAATGTGGCAAACTCACTTAACAACTATCTTGCTTAGCAATAGAAATTTGGGGTTCAGTTTTGGTCGTAAGTCAAGGACTACCTGTAAGTTTGGATGAGTCCCAATGTCTGTGCCTAGCCTCACTTATAGTTTTTTTGTAGAGATCAAATTAATGGAAAAGTCCACAGATGCTCTCTTGATTTCTCTGGAAAAGAAAGGGTAGGATATAAATGGAAAACTGAATGAACCTTTTCCATATATATGCCTAACTGCATGAAAAAACAACAACAATCTGCCCCATCCACCTGTATGACATAGCCCCATTCTTCTTGCCATAGCCTACTTTCTCCAAACAATAATTCTCCATGCCTTTTTGACAATTTTCAAACTGCCAGGATAGCTATCACTGAATTATGAATCTTTTCCGTATGAATAGATTTTCCATAAGAGAAATCAAGAATTATCTCTTTTAAAGACATAAAATCCTTTCCATCTTTCCTTTCCCTTTCTTTTCCATTTGAAGGGTTTTGAAGGATTCTATTCTGGGAAAGTGGCCGAAATAATTTTAAACAGAACAATTTCCATATTTCTAAAATAAGCTCTAAGGATTGTTTCAAACCAAAGCAAAATTTTATACCAGAGATTAAATTCTCAGATTTGTAACAATAGAACTTAGCTATCTTTAACTCCTAACTAAAATATACTGCGATGAGGAAGCAACATAAGTAAACAGACCTGTAAAGCTGGGTTTATCCTAGCTATTCCTGCTAACAGAGACAATTTGAGTCAGCAAACAAACAAAAAAAAATTATGCAAAGCTATAAAGTTGCAACTGGGAACATTAGAATTTTTTCCCTCTTTGTTTTCTGGTGCTCCTTTATTTCTTCTCGATTCTTTGATCCTACACCATAACTGGATAATAATTAATCTGCATTAAATATGGCCAAGGTGATAAATTCTTAATTATGGATGGAACATATTTTTTTGAGCTGGTTGTACCCTTCTCAAGTAATATTAGTGGAAGATGTTGGGCTTTTACTCTGTAGTATTAATTTAAGATACTTTGATTTTCAAGTGTGAAGTGTGATTTTGAGAAAAATAATTGATCTGATCTAGCAGTTAAGGCACCAGGCTAGAAACAAGTGGACTGTGAGTTTTAGTTCTTCCTTAGGCATCAAAGTCAGTTGAGCGTCTTTGGGTGGATCACCAGGAGTCTTGTGAGTTCTAGTCCTGACTTAAGCTGGAAAGCTTGCTGGGTGACTTTAGACCAGTCACTCTCTCTTAGCCCAAATCAGCTCACAGGGTTGTTATTGTGGGGAAAATAGGAGGAGGAAGAATATTATGTAGGTTCACTTCCTTGAATTATTTATAAAATAATAAAAGCAGGGTAACAATCTAATAAATCCTAACCACCATAGCTGTGACTGTTATTATGTACCGTAATTTATTTAAAATTGAATGTATCTTATTATTCATCATGCTATTATCTCTTGGTGTACCAATGTTATGTGAAATGAAAAAAATAGAAGTAAGACAAGTAACTAAATACTAAGACAATTAACTGAAGACCTAAGATGATGAAAAGAAACTGAAATAGAATTAAAACCAGGTATACCTATGGTAGTGTACATCATTCACTTTACCTATCCTTGTAAACTATTCATGTTTCTACAGTGTCCACAACTTTATACATGATCCTTTGTTCTTTCAACTTCTCACCTCTCTCTTATTTTGAGGATTTCATCAACTCTATCCAGCCATGGCTTTCTCAGAGTTCCCCTTCCTCTTGATACCATTCACTCATACTTCATTATTGGTTCTGCAACTTGATCCACATCCATTCTCTCTGTATGATCAAATCTCTTCAACATACTACTTCTGTACTGATCATTCATTTTTGTACAATCTACAGTCATTCAGCACACATTTGTTCTTGACTTGAACTCCCTTTGTTTTATTGCACACACTTCTTAAATAACCCATGTTCAGGGAATATAATTCATGAAAGTTTATTATGTTTCTCCTTACATTCCCATCTTCCACTTCTATATAACAACTCTCAATAAAAGTACTTTTTAGCCTTCCTGTGGAGTTGGTTTTCTGGTTTGGTTTGGTTTGGTCTGCTTAACAGGGCTGTCAGTAAGATGATTGGAAAGTTAAAAAAAAATAGAAAAAAATGCATGACCAAATGCTTCCTTACTTCTGCCATGAAAATGACATGGCTGGATCTAGAAGTGACCAGGAGTTAAACCAGGAGAATTTATATTATGTTATGTAAAACATATTATTATGTTTATGGAGCAAACCACAGTTTAAAATCTTGGCTTGATGTGTCAACCCAATGAAGGACTCTTTTTCCTGTCTGTCTGTCTGTCTGTCTGTCTGTCTGTCTGTCTGTCTGTATCTCTCTCTCTCTCTCTCTCTCTCTCTCTCTCACACACACACACACACACACAAACACACACAAACACATGCATACACACAAACACACAGAGACTTTTTCTCTCTCTCTCACAGACACAACAAGAATATGCCTATAGAATTCTCTTGCCTCCATCTTTCCTTCATTCTCTCCTTTCTTCTCATGTATCATATTCATAATTATGTAATGTGGTTTGGCTAGACTATATTTATAGAAATGCATAAAGCCCAATGAGTAAAGAGATAACATTGTGAATTGTTTTATAAACTTTTCCCACTTCTGTATCATCCTTCCTCAACTTGATGTGGTCCAGATGTGTTGGATTACAACTTTTAAATTTGCCAGACAGCATAGGCCAAGATTAGGAGTACTGGAATATAATAAGCTAAAGTATCTCTGGAGCAGGAGTTTGAGATTGACTGCACAATACTATATTCTGACTCTGTTTTCAAAAAGGCAAAAATAGGAACTTTTACATTGCAAACCTCTACATATTCATTTCTTTTTTTTCTTTTGGATTTTTTGAACTTTTGCAAAAAATCTTTTCCACTGAATGTTAATTATTATCTCAACGGAAACATCTGCAAGATCACAGGCTTTTATCAAAATGGCAAAATGACTATTGTGGCTTAAGTCCCACAATTTTTCAACATCTGGGAGAAGTCTCAACATATGTACAAAAGGAGCAAAGCTTGGATGATGACCCTCCTGCCCCCTCTGGAGGTTGTTTCTAAAGAGAATCTGAATGAACAAATAACTCCAACAGTTGATGCTTGTTTCATTCATTTCACTAAGAAAGTCACCCAACATTTGATGTTCTAGTACAAAAAAGTAATTGCCTAGTTCAGTCAGTTCAATTAAAGGAATAAATAGCACCATTGGTGAATATTCAGTACATAATCATGATCAGTGCAAACTATACAACTTTCCTAAACTTTCACTCTCTTGTCACAGTGAAGTTCTCACATCAGTTATTTGGGACAATAGTTGTCACAGTGGCCTATTACCACCACTCAAAATAACCGTACAATCATTTAGAAAATCACATAGCGTACAATCATTTAGAAAATCATAAAGAGCCCCTAAACAGCATCTAGTGATTGCAGGCCTCTATTTGGCTAGTGTTCATGATATTAGAATCAGAAAAATACTGAGTAAGCCTGGGATTCACGAGAGAGTGTAGATGGAGGCCATTACTCACTAAGAAGAATATTGAGGTTCATCTCAACTTTGCCAAAACACACTTGGATGACCTTTCAGGTTTTTTGGGAAAAATATTCTATGTGCAGATGAGTCAAAAATGGAACTTTTAGGGTTGCATGGGTGTTGTTTTGTCTAGAAGAAACTAAACACTGCATTCCACAATTAGAACTCATCAACTGATAATCATGGAGTTAGTAATGCCACAGCTTGTGGTTTTTCTGCTTCCTCAGATCCTGGATGACTTGTTATTCTTGAAGGAAGCATCACATAATTTTACAAGATAATGTGATGCCATCTTTTCATTAGCTGAACTGAAGTAGAAGTAGACCATGCAGCAAAGCAATGATCTCAAAACTTTTAAGCATGTCCACAAGAGTATGGATGAATAACAAAGACAGTGTTTTTCGACCAGTTCAAAATCCAGATGCAAACTTTACAGAAATTTTGTAGCAGAACCTGAAACAAGCAGTTCATGTTAGATAACTTTGAGATGCTTCTGACTTGAAGGGCCATGGAGCAATGGGCTAAAACTCCTGCACAGTAATAGATGATGGATTCAGAAAGTCTTTGGTTATAGTTATTGCAGCTAAAGGTGTTGCAGCCAATTATTAAATCTAATAGACAGTTACCAGCTCATGACATATTGAATGACTTTAATTATAGAATAAATGAAATAAGCACCAACTTTAATTTTATTTCTTTTTTTCAGAATCTTTTTATGTACCAGTAGGACCAATATGAAGAACTGATAAAATTGAGAAGCAAATGTATGTAAACATTCAAAAAATCTGAAAGGGCAAATTCTTTTTTACAGAATTGTAAAAGAGATCTAAGTCCAATGCTATTTGTTCCATAGTAAATATGAACAGGACTCTAATATAAGGCATCTATCCAGGTGTAAATATGTTAATCTTAGTGGGGCTTATTTCTGAAAAGGCATGCATAGGACTGTTGTGTAGTTTTGGATTAAACTTTCTCTCACAGACTATCCATAGACTTTCATTTGTTTTCTCTGTTACTATAACTAGTAAACCAACCAAATTGTTCCCTAGTTTGGATATCCTGACTTAATTACATTCTTATTAGTCAGAAAAATCAAACCAGGATTTGTCCTTGGTTAATTACTCTTAACTTCATTGGAAATATCACATTCAAACTCCACACTGGACAAGTGTTAAAGAAATATATTTATTTTAGAAGTCTGAATAAGAAGCTAGTAATAAAACTGATTGTCTTACTTTCCAAGAATCACCAGCTAGCTTGAACATGGGAGATACCACATTTGAAGTACTTTTTTTTCTTTTTACAATCCTGTAATCCTCTTTTATAGGGGTGGAGAGCTGGGGTGATTGAATGGAGCTGAGAATTTACTGGCCAGATGCCCTTCCTGACACCTACATGGAGTTCACAGCAGATATTTTCTCTTTGCACCTAATAGAGAAACATCTGTCAATGCCTAGGATTGAATTCTCAGTCTTCCGAGTGGGAGGCAAGCATCTTCACCTCTAGGCCACCATGCCGTTCAGATACTAAGTACAAATTAAAGATACCAATTTGATGCAAGAATAAGGTTTAAGAAAGTCTGTACTAGTCGACTGATCTACAGATATATATCTGATCAAACCTCTAAACCTCTAGCTATTAATTATATAAATAGGTAACATATTCTATTTCTTAATGTAACTCATAAAATCTCCAAATTTTCATGAACAAAAATAGTCCTCTGAAACATCCACAGACTCTGAGATTGAAGTCCTTGAAATCTGAAATGTTGTTTTGATGAATCTGACAGATCCTTCTCATCAACATCAAAACAAAATGTCACATTTTATAGTTGTATCCTTTTGGAAAAGCGGATTACAGTGATCCCTTAGTGACTAACAACAGCTTTTTGGGAAGCTATTAACAGGGTAGTTATTGATATATATTACATAGTAGACAAGAATTGCCCATGTATCATGTTTTATACAATGTGTAAGATACATACATACATACATACATACATACATACATACATACATACATACACACACACACACACACATACATACCCCAAGGCTGGATTTCCTAATAAGGATATATTGAATAAAATCAAAAGAAAACCTTTGGTTTAATTCAAATATTTGTATTCTGCTCATGAGAGAACATCTTTTTCTGTAAACTGATTGTTTGTAAAAGTGATAGTATGGATTAGATTACATCTTTGTAGGATGTAAGTCTTTAAAAAATTGAGGGCCAAAGGATTCCCCACTTCAATTAAACATTAAAAATGTTTTCAAAAAGTATGCATGCTCAGGTGAATTCTTGAGATGTTTCCAAGGTATTTTTTTCCCTTTTGGTATTTTTTTTTAAAGGGAAGAGGGATAACATCACATGTCAAAGTAAATTGTCTCCTCATTACTTACTCCTCAAAATATTATTTTCTTTAAGAAATATCATAGTCCATCTGTCCCTTGGGGAGATAAGTTACAAATATTTTTTTTCCTACTTCTAACATTTATTTCAAGGTTGAATTTTTTTCTCATTCCATATTTTATTTATGCTATTTGTTGTTGGCTATATCAAACAATTTGAACAGAGAATTTGAATTATGAATTTAATTGAAAGCTAAGACAATCTCCAGGATGCAAGGGACTTTCAGGAAGCATTCTGTTTCTAAAATGCTGTAATGGACTGTGAGAATAACCTTGAGCAATCAAAGGAAGAGCCGCAGCCAAAGCAATAGTCAGATAACAGAAATCTGAGTATGAAGAAGAATAATTTGAGTATGTGTCTCAGATTGAATCAGAATAGAGCTGGAAGGGATCTTGGAGGTCTTCTAGTCCAGTCCATTGGACCCTCTCTAATTCTCTTTATGATAAAGGCAGTGGGGGAGGGCATTCAGAGTTGCAATATTCTGTTCCTGAAATTCTCTAATAAAAGTAGTATTAGTATTCATGACTTTGATGTTATCTACCTTGAAGGCTTGACAAATGCTATCCAGGGAACATTGCTAATATCACTTCTGTTCTAGGCAAAAATCATTTTAAGGTTGCAGGCTAGGTTCCTAGTGCTGGATTTTATGGATTTTTTGTTTTTTCTCCCCTTTACCGTTTCACATAGCTAAGATTCTTTTAATGTATGTTAAATATTTTATTTTTCAATCTGCCCCAGAAAATATTGAAGGGTGATCTATTTAAGTTTGCAGGCAAAGGTTTTGCTCTGTTAACTTGGCCTGATTGCCATTTCTAATTTTTGGTTCCCTTTTCTACTGCAGAAATCATAACAATTATCAACAGGATAGCTATACGGTATTTACAGCATTTAGACAGTTTTACTGGAATTAGGTAAACTTACCTAGCTGCAGCAGGTAAGAGTCCATGAAAATCTCTGTTTTTTTGCATGTTGTATGATGACTGCCCTATTGAGTGGGGATTTTAGGAGCTGATCCAATAATAACACTACTGAAACTGAAGGGAGTAAATGTTGACACAGTATTTAATGTGTTTTTATTGTGTCAACAAATAATCATAGGACAAAAGGAGTCAAGCCCCAGAGCTCCTTCATTCATGTGTTACAAGTTCCTTTCTTTCATTTTCCTTTTACAAGAAAAGAAAAAGAAAAATTAGTTTATATTAGGCAGGCTCGAGAGAACAGGCAGAAACATATTTTTGGAAGATATTTCAGCCAGCAGAACAAATGTATATTTAGCCATCAGGAATCTCAGAGGAGAATGTACTGTATGTGTTTTATCAGAGAAAAAATGGGAAAGAACGACATGTGTTTGGAAAGGGAATCAATCCAAACCAATGAATCTCAACATTTGTTGCAGATATATACATATCCATCATTCTTGGGGTAATCAATATTATGCAGAACACAGAAAAGGATTGTAACAGAATGTAACTCATTCTGTTTATATGACCAAACCATATCAACATTCTTCTCTTATCTTAGTCACTAGTCATTTTTGTGATCGGTCATGTTCATTCAACATCCACTCATTTTTCATCCTACCTCTCTCTTTTTTTTTATTAAATAAATTTCTATAGCTGCCTAACTCACACATGATGACTATGGGTGATGTATAGCAATGAAAAGCCACAATTTAAAACTTGTCTCTCCTCCCCACCATGACAGAGCCAAATATGGTCAAATAAGCTATTAGATCAGCTCCTTATTCCCCCAAGCCTGCTGACAGAACCATGTCTTCAGAGCCTTCTAGAAAAGTAACAAGGTCTCTTCTTGTTTCACCACCCCATTGCCACTGCATCCAAGTCAGTTTGATGTTCAACATGATGTCCCCAACTCGTAGGCACATTCATTTTAACTCTTTTCAACAATCATTCATTGTTTGGAACAACCTAAATACCATCCTCTGCTCTCTTCTACATCATTAGCACATCTTAATATTTTTCCATTTCCCCCTCTTTCTCCATCTTTGTTTAATGTTCTATCAAAGTACACAAATTAATCTGCTAGATTTAAACTGTTTTCACTACATGTTGATTCCATCTTACGTGCCAAACCCAATCAGCATGCTCTCTGATATCTTAATATCAGAACATTCCTTGTTGCAAAATACATTCTAGGTTCCTTTGCAAATCATTCAGGTTGAGCCAGCAATGCCATCATCTACATAGAGAAGTACAAGTAGATCTCAACTGTAAAGATTAAGGATAGTATCTCTAACCATATTTGTACATTTCTCCATAAATTCAATAAACAATCCAAGCCACATCAAGCATGCTCGTATTATTCTCTGCTTGGTTGAACCATTTATACTTGTGCATGCTGTATTTCTATCTGCTTAAAATTAATGAATTGAGCTGTCACATAAAGTGTATAAATAAGTAACAAATTAACAATTCAGCAAAAATCCTTTAATTTCATATTTGCACAAAAGATTCCATAATTCAAGCCTATTTACCATGTTCATTCTCAAAGAGCTCTTTCTCATTTTTATACCATCTTCAAGGACTTACTGAAGATCAAATTTTGATTTCATCACTTCCTACCCAGTATAAAGGCATCCAAAGATACAACTAGCCTATTTAGTATACTATAGTAAAGACAACAGCTTATTTTATGATAAAGTTTACAGATTTAGAAACTGGACATATAAGCATATGGATTTGACTAAATATGAACTTTTATTAAATTTGTATTTAAATTTTAAGGTAAGGGTTACTAAAGGATTTGGACTTTTCAATGGTCCCACAAACTGTACTCCTCCTTTCCAGAATGGCTATGGTGAAAGGCACAGCTAGTCACTAAATGCCCATTTATCAGGAACCAACTGGTGATCCCAATATTTCAGAAATTGACTCAGTAGCTTCTTTTTAATTTTTTCATTTCTTTTCCTTGTCTACGATTTTCCAAAGAGAGCAATGCATTGCAATGACCCATAATTTTCATTCCCTAATAGCATCTGAGGGAGGCACCTTTAGATTCTGAGGTACTATTAAACACAGAACAAAGCTAACCTCATCCCATCCATAATTTCTTCAGGAAATTATTGAAGATCTACTCTACCAGTGACTATTGAAAAGTATTTTTTTCTTTTCCTTTTTAGTTTCTATTTTTTAATTTTTAATGTTTTTTTTACCATTAAAGATTATTTTATATAATATTATACATATGATATGATATGATTGATATGATATATGTTATACTCATTCCTCAATTTCTAACTCCCCAGCATTATGTGTGACCCGGATTCAAAGTTATAGTGGCCATCTCTCTCCTATGGTCACATGGCAGCATTTTGGGCCCTTGGTAACTGAACTGCATGTATGACTGTTTGCAGTATCCTGCAGTTACATGACTGCAATTTACTTTTTTTTTTTTTTTTTTTTGGCAAAAGTTGGCATTAGTAACTGGGCCCATTGCAAATAATAGATTTGCTTAATGACCACAGTGTTTGCTTAATGACCACCACAAAAAAGGTAATAAGATTTGGTATGGTCACATGGTTAAATTAAATTAATTAAATAAGCATTTGTGATGATGATGATGATGATGATGATGATGATGATGATGATGATCTTAAACTGACTCTTTCCCTTCTTTTTATTCCCTACTGGAGAAGTTTAGAAAAAAATCCAGACAGCTCTATAATAATTCCAGCTGTTTATGATGTAAGAAGGATCATGAGAGGAACGATTCAGAGTAGAAACTGAAAGAACAGATTGGTCTGTTTCTTCACTCATTTAAAAGTCTTTCTGTCACATCTCCACTGATGGTCTTTATTAGCTGTTGCCTTACAGCTGATGGATTTCTGAACTGTATCCATTGAAAAATATTATGTAGGAGGTAATTGCCAGGTGATATGACTGTTTCCTAGTCTTTGAGCTTCGCATGTGGAAGCCATTACTTGACACTGTAACAGTGAACATATATATTTCTGAAAATATCCTGAGTAGCAGGTGATAATGTGTTTCAATACTAATGTCAAGAAAATGCTTCAGCAGCTGTATTACAGCATCCCCTTCTCCTGCTGCCCTCTTTTAAAATATGCTTGCAAAGAGGTAAATCCAAGCTTTTGTTTATGTAGAGTTTCATTTTAATTATACATGCTTCTTGTTACTGGAATCTCAATTAGCAAAATCAGTCAACATGGCCATTTTATGGCTGTGTCTAATTTTTGTGAGAAAGCCCATCTGTGCCTCAAGATAAGTGCAGTTTTTTTGCTTTCATCTACTACTACTATATCTTTACCACTAAATTTTTTTATAAATACGTCTTTTGGAAGCATTTTTGTTTTAGCCTAGTAGAATACTGATCCCCACAATTCTGAATGGAAGGGATTTTACAGGTAAAAGAAAATATTTTCAGTTTTTGAATGGTTAGCAATCATCTGTTAGACCAGGGTGTCAAACTCAATTGCATCATGTGATGTATCATGACGTATTGTGATGTTTTTTGTCTTTGCAGAACTGGGGGTGGGCGTGGCCTGTGTGTGACCCATCCGGCCCGCGGGCCACCAGTTTGACCCCCCTGTGTTAGACTATAAGAAGTTGTAACAGTCATTCACAGCCATGACTCCATTTTGTCACTTGTCTTCTTGTGTCTTTTTCCCCTCAGAAATAATGTTTATATTAGATATTTTGTTAGATTTATGTCCCATCCTCTAGGACATGGGTGTCAAACTCATCATGTCACGTGACGTGTCACGACGTATCACAACTTTTTTTTTGTAATGCTGGGGTGGGCATGGCCTCCTTATGATGCAACCAGCCCACGGGCCAGCAGTTTGACACCCCTGCTCTAGGAGCTCAAAGTGGCATCCATTTTAAAAACAAATAAGATATATCTATATATTCTTTAAAATATACCCATCTTACTGTTAAATTAACCAATTAAAAATGTTTGGGATAGCAGTGCATTAAATTTACATAAGATGTAAATAAAATTCAGTATATAAAATTCAGTATATAATCTTATTTGAAATGATAGACTATCATTTTAAAATACAGGTGCATTAGCTTCAGCCTTTTAAAAACTCTTTCCCTCCAAATGTTTTCCTCTACAATTCCTCCTTCAGTGATATTGGGAGTTTTAATTACAAGATATTATCCAGGTTGATAATGGCTGCTATAAGCCAAACATATGATAGAGAAGAATAGAATCTAAATTATCTTAGCAAATTAAAAAACAATTCTCAGCTGCAGGATTGCTGTAGAGAAGAAAGGTAATTTTATATACCAGTTGCATAAAATACTAGCTCATCATGAAGATTTCCCACACTTTGTTTCTCCTGATACCACCTTCTTAGTCTCCCAGGGAACAGCTTTTCCCTCTTGAAAATATGTTGAGATTTGCTCAAAGAAGGAGACAGGAAGAGAGAAAAATTATCTGTCCCCTGGGATTTGTGCCTCAAAAGCTTGTTTAACACAAGTGTGATCTTGACCATACAAACACGGTTTCTACTCTTCTCCCCTGCAGTTGTTAAAAACAGACACAAACATACTAGCCCATTGGATATGAATGTACAATATTTATTCATTTGATAGCTTGAAGATTTCAGAGTTGCCCTCCCCTTCTCCTTTCTAAAAGTAAAATGATATATTGTAACCTAGATGATAATTTTGTTTTGATGATTTTAATTGCTAACAAAGGGGATTTAAAACCTTTTTCTATCCCCCCCATAACACATTGCTCCATCCTTCAGCAAACATCTGCACATAATAAAAGGATGTTCCACTAAAATTGCATTTCCTTTACCTACACTCGGGATTTAAAAAAATAAATGATATCCCTGATTCAGGAAAAGTAAAGTTTCCTTGTATCACTCAGGACTTTTTTTTTTCCTTTTGCCTTTACTGCTTGTGGTGACAATTAAAAACTTATCTACTCATGTTAGGTTTTGAGACATTAAGGAAATCCTTCCACACCCTATGTTCCAATCTTTGCAGTGTAGATACTACATACTACATTTTTTTTATTTTTACTTATAATTTGTTTCCTCATTTGCATCAAATAATATGCCTGGTTGGTTTTGTTTTAATGTTTGTGTGTGAGTTTTGATAATTAAAAAAGATATGTTATTCTACTTAATTGCTTGATTATCCAGAAGTATTTGATGAAGTCTCCTTTTCTGTATAGACATGTAAATCAAAGAAAACCAGGAATTGTTTGGACTTGCTCAATCAATGTTTTGTTAAGGCACTTATTCACTTGATCATCTATGAAAAGAATTGCATGACCTCTGTTGACTTCTCATATTTTTAAAAAGGTTGATATTCTCAAAGTGCTTATAAAAAAGTCATGGACGAAATTGCTGTTAAAAAAAAAAAGGAGGAGTATACACTGTGTGTGTATGTGTGTTACGTTTTGTTTTAAAAAATAAAATTTATTGGAAAAAAAGTCACAGAATAAACACACATGACTTAATGTGATGCTCAATGGCAGTGAAACCACTCTGCTAAATAGGATTGGACATCCTTCCTTCCTGTCCAAATATAGATAACATACTCTTTTTTTCCCCTCTGCCTTTTGATAATAGGATAAAAGCCTAATATCTAGAGATGCAAAGACACAATGGAAAGGATCAGCAACTTTTTATATATATATAAAGAGAGACTCCCAGAGTTGCGGGTGTTTTAATTTAGCAAAAAAGGAAAAGCAGACAAAATAGAAATGTATCAAATTAGGAATCAGCAGGGAATATAGCTGTTCAGCAGGAGGATGAGAAAATTGTAAGTTTATGAGGCATTTACCCAGAAGTATAGAAACAGACAGTGTGATCTAGATAATGTGTTTGTGACTCCCTCCACTCCCAAATCATCAAACAACATTTTTTCTGGGTAATTACATCCAAAATGCAATCCGTTCTGCCACCTTTCTCCATAAAAATATTTATCTGTTGGCTGATGATGGAGAGGTAGAGAACTAGGGGGTTCATTTTATGTTGTTTAACCTTAATTAAATAACTTTATTTAAACTCAATAGATTCTTGGTGGCCTGCTTTAATATTTATTGCCAAAAATGGCAGGATGGCATGGAAGTGTGTTAAATATATGCTCAATCTACCCTTCAAATATTTTCCCTATTGATAGAACTTGACCTGGTTCTTCCATGCACTCTGAATGCCAAATGCTTCTTGTATATTTTTGGAATCATCATTATCATCACTGCCATGACCACCCCTTTTCCCTTCTATTTTGACTTTTATAACCCAATAACTCAGTTTTGTTCTGGGAGACCACTGATTCTCATTTTTTTTTTAAATGTGAGTTATTTCTCACAATATAAGTAAAACATGAGATGAGAATAAATATGATGGTTGCAAAAACAAGGGACAGATGGTCACAGGCCAGTCCATTTAAAGAAGGAGAATACATAGCACATATACACATTATATATGGTGGGAAGGAAAATGAAATAGTAGACAATTTGAACCTTGTTTCTTAAAATTGTCTAGATCAGGCATGTCAAACTGCCGGCCTGCGGGCCAGACGCATCATGCCGAAACCGCGCCCAGCCCATTGCCAGCAATGGGCAAAAAGTCCCAATACATCGTGTAATATCACGTGACGTCACGAGTTTGACATGCCTGGTCTAGATCTTTAATCTGGGAGAAGATTCCTGAGAATAGCACTTGGTCCATTGAACAAAACCAACCCAGAGTTCTGTGCACAGTATTGTCTGTGTCAATTTCCAACTCCTTCTCCAACTCCTTCCCACATGATCTGATAACAGCTTTTCATCAACAAGCATCACTGAAATGACTCAAATTTGCATAAACATATCCAACCACAGAGAAAAATTACTCTTTATTAACATTCACAATTACAACTGCCATGTTGGGCTATTTACTTAGTTAACTTGATTGCAAACATTGTAATTGATTAGAAGGAGACTTAAAACAGCAGAATTTTAAAGTTACTTTGATATGCTGACAGCAAAATTTAAAAAAAAGGCATTAATTTCTCCACTGGAGAAAACTTGTAATGACTCATTGAAAATAATGATTTCTGTGACAAGTATATTTTCAAAATATTTTTTTCCTCATACCAGAAACATCAAAATTTAAACTCAACTCCCAATCTACACTTGAAAATCCAATGGACACTATGAGAATTATATCTCAGTAATCAAGCTTGGGATTGTATTATTAAGTAATTAATCAGGTGGAAGGTATACAGTTCAATTCAATTGGAATTTATTGCTGTTGTAGATAATTACAGATAATATAAAAAATAATAAGACAGAATTAAAATTCATTTGTAAAACAATCTTACTAATATTTATAAGGGTGATCCAGGATACATTCTATATGGGAACATCTACCTTTGTTGTTGTTCAGTCACTAAGTCATGTCTGACTCTTCATGAACCCATGGACTGTAGCACACTAGGACCCCGTATCCCCCACTATCTCCTGGAGTATGCCCAAATTCATGTTCATTGCATTGAGGACACTACCTAACCATCTCATCCTCTGCCATCCCTTTCTCCTTTTGCCTTCCCCTTCCCCCAACATCAGGGTCTTTTCCAATGAGTCCTCTCTTCTCATTTTGTGGCCAAAGTATTTGAACTTCAGCTTCAGTATCTGGTTTGGTTTTCTTTATGATTGATTGATTTGATCTCCTTGTAGTCCGAGGGACTCTCAAAAGTCTTCTCCAGCATCAATATCTAAAATTTCAACAAAGTAATAGTGTTTAAAACTATTAGTATAACAAATTAATAACATCTGAAATTTAAATGAATTATAGTTGCAAAAAATACAGTGGCCCATCAGGGTGCAATAAATCTTCCATGCTACTGCACAAAACATAGCTACATCCACTATAACAAGGGGTAAGGTATGCAGTTAACTAAGACTGCAACCTAACAGAAAACTGTTCTGATGTCCCATTCATGAAATATTTAAATTTCAGGAGACATTTCAGCTTCAGCATTTACATTTCCTAATCCAATAATTATTTCCATGATTTATTTCATTTTTTCCCTCCCCCATTATATTCTTTTCTATTCTGACAGCTATACAATGTTAGTAAGAATTTCTGAATATACAATATATATGGGAAGAAATTATATAGGCAAAATCTCAGTTCAGTTCCAAAATGTTTTCCATGCATTACATTAAAAATCACTAAAAGCTTCTTTCTGTAACCTCAGGTAACAGACTTTTTTCCCCCTGAAACCATAATGCCTTGTGAGCCTGCATTATTTTTTATTTTCTCCTTTGTCAAATAAAGGTATAAGTGCTGGATCCAAGTAACAATAAATGATCACCTTCACTGATATCAGAAAGAGGCTGACAAAATAAACACAGCTTTCTTTTGAGGTCAACTATCCAGGCAATGGTCAAACTGGCTAGCTGACCACTGCCTGTAGGAATTTGTTTAGAAATCTTCCAGCAATGTATTTGGCAGATGTTGTTGTTGTTAGTTGCGAAGTCGTGTCTGACCCATCACGAGCCCATGGACAACATTCCTCCAGGCCTTCCTGTCCTCTACCATTTTCTGGAGTCCATTTAAGTTCACATCTACTGCTTCAGTGACTCCATCCAGCCACCTCATTCTCTGTTGTCCCCCTCTTCTATTGCCCTCAATCTTTCCCAGCATTAGGCTCTTCTCCAGTGAGTTCTTCCTTCTCATTAGGTGGCCAAAGTACTTGAGTTTCAACTTTAGGATCTGGCATTCTAAAGAGCAGTCAGGGTTGATCTCCTCTAGGACTGACTGATTTGATTGTCTTGCAGTCCAGGCGACTCACAGGAGTCTTCTCCAGCACCATAGTTCAAAGGCCTCAATTCTTTTGCGCTCAGCCTTTCTTATGACCTTTCTTCTTTCACAGCCATACATTGCAACTGGGAAAATCATGGCTTTGATTATACGTACTTTTGTTGGCAGGGTGATGTCTCTGCTTTTTAGTATGCTGTCTAGATTTGCCATAGCTTTCCTCCCCAGGAACAAGCGTCTTTTAATTTCTTGGTTGCAGTCCCCATCTGTGGTGATTTTGAAGCCCAGGAAGATAAAATTTGTCACTACCTCCAGTTCTTCCCCATCTATTTGCCAGGAATTGAGAGAGCTGGATGCCATGACCTTGGTTTTCTTAATGTTGAGTTTCAAACCAACTTTTGCACTCTCCTTCTTCACTGGCATCAAGAGGCTCTTTAGTTCCTCTTCACTTTCTGCCATTAGCGTGGTATCATCTGCATATCTTAGGTTGTTGATATTTCTCCCGGCAATCTTAATTCCAACTTTTGATTCAACTGAAACATTTTTCAATAAAAACTTATGTGTATCTCTGAATGGGAATCAATGCAATTCGTTAAAAAAGGATCAAGAAACAGATCATCACACAGGGGCATCTAGAAAAGTCAAGATGGCAATCATGCTTCCATAAATGAAGACCTAAATGTAAAAAGGGGAAAATATTTAAATTACATGGATGAAGATGCCATCTTGTTTTTTTGAACAGGTGCCATTGTTCTTGTTTCTTTTCCCTATAGCAGTGTTTCCCAACCATGGCAACTTCAAGACAGGTAGACTTCAACTCCCAGAATTCATCAGGCACCTATCTTAAAGTTGGCAAAGTTGGGAAACACTGTTCTAAAGTAAGCATATACTGAGGTTGGATCATCTTAAGAGGAAAAGGGGAAATCTACTTTTCATCCTAAATGTTAGAAATATTAACATCTATCCACCTTTGGAATGGAAAACAATCAAACCACTATGTCTGAAAGCCCTGAACTATGGCCTTTTCCTGATTCTTCAAATACCTACACTGGAATGAGAAGGTAAATAATTTGTGGTTTAGTTGCTAAATCATGTCTATTTTTTTACAATCTCATGGACCATAGCACACCAGGCCACTCCTGTCCTCCACTGTCTGCTGTAGTGTGCCAAATTAATGTTCATTGCATCGATGACCCTATCTAACCAACTCATCCTCTGCCATCCCCTTCTCCTTTTGCCTTCATTTTTTTAATCAACACCAGGGTCTTTTCCAATGAGTCCTTTCCTTTCATTAAATGGCCAAAATATTTATAACAGAATGACAGAGTTGAAAGGAACCTTAGAAGTCTTCTATTCAATCCCTTGCTCAGGTAAAAGGCGATGAACCATTTCAGACAAATTGTTGTCCAATCTCTTCTTAAAATCTTCCATTGTTGGAGCATCCACAACTTCTGGAGGTAAGTTATTCCACTGATTAATCGTTCTAAATATCAGGAAATTTCTCCTTAGTTCTAGGTAGCTTATCTCCTTGATTAGTTTCCATCCATTGCTTCTTGTCCTGCCTTTAGGTGCTTTGGTGAATAGCTTGACTCCCTCTTCTTTGTGGCAACCCCTGAAATATTGGAACACTGCTATCTAGTCATTGTCGTTGTTGTTGTTGTTGTTGTTGTTGTTGTCGTTGTCATCCTCCTCCTCCTCCTCCTCCTCCTCCTCCTCNAAACCCAAGAATGGATTGAAAGCCTGGAAATGTAGCTTAGCTACTAAGATCTGCTGAAGCTCACATATCACATATAGTGGACTCGGGCCCAAAAGCTTATAATAAATCTTAAAACAACATAAGGTCTTTTTGCTGTTTTTGCTGAGATAAACTGACTTTCAACCATGCAAAAAGTCTTTGCTTTTTAATATTATTTTTTTAAAAAATATCTTTATGGGTAATCTAGATTTCACCAAGGAGCAGAAGACTGACCACACAATAGTAAGCAAAACTTCCCTTGCAATAAATAAGCCTTTTAGCTGAAAAAGGCACGGTCTTCTCATAGCAAGTGCTTTTTCAGTACTTTGTTTCTTTTGGCAAAGTTTAGACATGTCTTTTTAGTTAACAAATGGAGTCTGCTGTCAGCTCTTTTCAAGAATTATGCTCCCTGCCTGATGCCAAAAACCTCTTTAAATATTAATAAATAACTCAAAGGTATCTCAGATAGTCTGCATTTGAGGAATTATGCTAATGTTTTTTTTTAACAAAGATATGGGAAATCACCCTGCAATCCCTCCTGACTTTCTAAAAATTTGCTTTCCCAATCCCTTGCATGTCAGTGTTTGCCTAGGAAGACAGGAGCAATCCTGATATCAGGAAAACATATAAGTAGAAACAAAGCTCTCAATGATTTCCAAAGGAAAGGCAGGATTTTATATTCATTCTGCCATAAGAGCTAGGCAGTCTGAAATTATACTATTAGATGTACTGAGGAATGTACAAGGGGTATTTCCTTGGGACCTTATTGGATCGGGGATGGATCTAAAAAAGAGGGACAGAATGAAGAAGAAGTAAGAGAAACTATCAGCCATGTTAGGTATATGAAATGTCACTGGGAGGAGATAATTATGGACAAGGGCTATGCCATCGTGTACTACTTGTGGGAACGATGATAGTCTAGAAAAATATCTAGCAACTGAAATCTTAACCCCAAATGGACAGAAGTCAGAAGCTGAATACACCCTAGCTTCAATCCATAGAAGGCTAATCCCAACAAAGATCTTCAAGATGCAAGGTAACACCAAAGTTTAGTGGACAGATGGTTTTATATGCTCATTTGGCTATTTGAAAGCTCCATCCAGACATATCTTATAATCTCAAAGAGTAAATTTTCTAGAAAGATTGATTAGTAAGAGTTTACTTCTCAATATGCTTATTATTTGTGGAGCAACACCTGAGAATGGTCATAGGAGCTGAGTTTGGCTGCTCAAGAAAAGCACATGAATGCATGTTGAATTCAAATTACTACAATTTGAGGGATTTCTTATCCTTTGATTCAGATACTTTCTGTTCACAAACTGCTTAATCTAACACCTCACTGGCCTGTCTGTTCTGTACCAGGGGCTTTGTTTACTGCCCTGTGACTTCTTGATGTTCATTTAGCAAGAGTGTGGAGAAGAGCATTCTGCACAGCAGTGTCTGCTATATGGTGTTAATCTGCCCATTAAAATCTGCTGGACTTCCAGAATGAAGAACTACCACCAGCAGTTAAACACTTAATTGCTTGCTCAAGCATTTCCCTCTTTACCCCTTAGCTAGCTAACTCTAATAATGATTAGTTTTATGGTTTGAGTTCTTTTTAAATAATTAATTTTTATGGCATTTTATAGTTTCTTTTGTGAGTTTATTGTAATGCAAACTACTTTGGGAATTTTATCCAAACGAAAAGCAGTTGATAAATCTTTTAATTAAAAATATATATATACACAGAAAGAAAACAGTCATAGGAAATGACAAGCATTATCTTTAATGAAAATTTTACCAGCTATATTCCATAATATAATACAGTATAGAAGAGTCACTTAGACATGAGAGCAAGTACTGTAAATTGATTTAAATGTTCAGAATGTATTACTTATAGTACGTAACTTTAAATGTTCTGAAATCAGCGTACACTGAATGTACTAGCAGTCTTCCTAAAATCTAGTTTTTTTAGGTAGATTTATATCCTGTCTTTCCTCCAGAAGCTCAAGGAAGTATCCATAAAATAAAATTCTCAATTTTGTCTCATAACAACTACCATCCTATGAGATAAATTAGCTAAAGAAGAAGTAATGACTGGTCCAATGTCACAAAATGGCTGGGATCAACTTGAAACGGGTTCCCCCTGATCCTAATCCAATAGTTTAACAGTTATATCACACTGGCTGTCCTATGCAAATGTTGAAATTGCTATCATAACCATCTCCAAAGCTGGCATCTCATTCAACAGGATACCAATATTCTTTCTCTAATAACTCTTGATGCAGTATCTGTTCTCCTTTTATGGAAAATTATATCTGAGCAGAAGGGTAGTCATATAACAACAGTCGGGTAACCATTCTGCTCTACAAATATATGCTTTGTAGGCAAAGTTCTTAGCATTTTAATCTTAACTTAGTATAATATGGCTTTTGTAATTCCTCTGTTTCCAATTGTTTAACACTTGCTCTTCCTTCAATTGTCAAAGAGATCATCTCTCTCCAAGCTGCTTTGTTGAATTTTAATCACTTAAATGAGATTGGACTAAAGGTATGGAAACATATAGTGAAGAGAACTCTTGCATGCTCATATTGTCATTAAATATGCACCCAATACGAACAACAGAAGAGAAAATCTGTGATTTTATTTTGTTCTGCTTGTGTAACTCTGTAATTTAAGGCTCAAGGTTCAAAGTTGGGTTTCGAGACACAATGAAGTAAGATTGAGTCTATTATCAATATTATTGCATTATTTTGGCATTTTGATTTTAATAGGTTCAATAATTAAGGAATAATTAGAATACATATCTTGGAATGCAAGTTATAATTAACTAGGAACATAATATAAATGAATATGACAAAGGGAGGGATGATCTGAATTCCATTTTTGGTGGAATTTGTAAAAAAAATACTTAGAAGGCAATTTTCATATGAAGAAAAAAATCAGCTTTCATCTTCTGGTGATGACCATTTCCCTTATTTCTGACTTTTTCTTTGTTTTAGGAGAAATAATTATAAAATTATCACTATGTTAATGCCATCTCAGCTTTACTGCTTTCGTTTGAGATATGCAAGCTATTTCACTGATTGAGGACCTTCCAAAGTATGGAATGGTTCAAATAAGCATCTCAGTGGAACTCAGGATGAGTCATAGATCAGAATCACACAAGTAAAGGTTTTCTTTCTTCTGTAGTGCTGGAAAGGCAAAAGGAAAGGGAAAAGGACAACAAGCAGCTAGATGTCATCATAGCAATTGTCAGTGGCAATTGGAACACAAGAAGGATCAGTATTGAGACAAATCTTCCTGGAGAAAATCTATCCATGTGGTCACTGAGTGTTGACACTGATGGCATGTAATCACTTATAGAACTGGGACTGATTAATCCACCTATGTTTTCCTACTTTGAGTGCTACTGCCAGGTTATCCAAAATATCTTTGTTTATTGCTAACTTCAAAGGTTTGGTTTTTTTAACTTTTTTAAAAGGCAGATATTTTTAAAATCAACATTATTCTGTGGAACAGAGTGGGACTGTCTAGGCACTTCCCAGACCACACATCCTGACCCTGGCATAATTGTTTGTAAAGAGATCACCTTAAAATAGAAAATCAGCTTATAGAGCAGCAAAATCTGCTTCACCAGTCTTTTCTTATGTATGTTAATTCTATCCTTTAAGACAAGCAATATTGTATTCACATTATTCCTTTTTTGCCTCAGGAACTTTAATCATTCAGTTATTTTCTGTCTTCTAGAACCTACTTTAGATTTCTGGGCAATCAGGAATTTGCATTGTCTGCATCTTTAACACCTGCAAATGCTTATTATGTAAACTAAATTGAAGACCTGGATCTATTGCTCATGAAAATCTAAAGTAGACACTTCCCCTGTTTTGCACTGCTTCTTAAAAAGTTTCTGCCTAATCCTTTGCAAACATTATAGTGCCCGATGATGTTTACTTAACAGTACTTCTGAAATGAGAATGCATTGTATTCTAATATTTGCAAATTCAGCTGAAGTTTACCTTTTAAAACAGGAAAATTCTTTATGGGATTAACAAGTAATAGAGATGGAAGGCAGAAGCCAGAGGAATTGGAAGCACTCACAATTTCTTTCCAACGCCCAATTATGCTTTCTTTTATTAAACAAATGAAAATTTGGACCTTTCCCAAAGGTCAATGGCTTAAGAAGATTACATTTCATAATATGTATGTATTATCTACCTTTACCAAGCCATGGGAATCAATGGGGAGGGAGGGAGGGAGGGAGGGAGGGAGAGAGAGAGAGAGAGAGAGAGAGAGAGAGAGAGAGAGAGAGAGAGAGAGAGAGAGAAGGAAAAAACCAGTAACAGCAGATAGATACTGAGAACTTTGTGATCAAATGGCTGTAACTAGAAGTATCAGTAGTTTAAAATGGAGTCTGGTTCAAATAGGACATTATTGAGAATGTGCTCTACTGAGACCTAAGAATAATATGAAAAGTTTAGAGCAGCCCTAAAGGCACTGTTCTGGACTAATATCAGAGAACAAAAAGAAGAATGTTTGCCAAAGACTCCTAACAATAACTTAGGCATGAAGCAACTTTTAACAGTGTAGTCTCGTCTGTCAAAACCCTTCAAATCCTCCAAATATTCATGTCCTTTAGAATGCAGATGGGGAAGTCTGCAGTAATTCACAAACTCTTAAGACAAATTGAGGGATGACTCAGTTGAAGATAATGCAACTAAATAGGATTTTATCCTATTAATCCTATTTATCAAAGCAAGAAGGCCAAATTAGGCCAAAACAAGATAATCTCACTCTAAATTCAATTATAAGGCAGGAACATTATAAAATGAACATTTATTATCTATCTATCTATCTATCTATCTATCTATCTATCTATCTATCTATCTATCTATCTATCTATCTATCTATCTATCTATCTATCTATCTATCTATCTATCTATCTATCTATCTATCTATCTATCTGAATTATATTGCTGCCCATTTCATCAGAAATTACTCTGGACAGTGTACAACAATCAGATACCAATAAGAGAGTTGTACACTATTAAATTTCAGCTGGTAACTCTGCCATTCTCCAAATAAAACAAGCTAGTTCCTGTTTGTATGTTTTGTTTTAAATTGTATACATTTACAACACACAATTTATTGGAAATTTTGGCCGAGGCAAGATTTTAAAGCACCTATAGGCCATCAGCTAAGAACATTTAGCTCTCCCAAGGATTATTATTATATCCCCCGATAAAGAGAGCATTTCCTGTTTCTGAAAGGAAACCAATGTTATATGTATTGCCTAAATTAGGAATTTCTATTTATATTGAAAACATCTGTGCCAAGCAGGTGGTTCCTTTCCAGGTTGCGTGAGAGTGTTCTGCTGGATCTGTTTACCCAAGGCACGTTTCCTCATGGTGTAAGACAGCTCTCTTCCTCCATTCTGCATTTATTCACTTGTATCATGATTAGGTGCACGTGACACAAAGTAGCCTTGCAGACCAATGCAGAATTCTTCCCATTCCATGTCATAATTGGATGACATAATTTGTGTCTGATGCATCTCCAAATATTAATTTATTGCTATCTGGAATTGGCATCATTTTAGGAGCAGTGTTTGTCTATATCTAAGCCACATGTAAAATTTCCAGAGGGTAAAATATGCGTTACTTCTAAAAAAAAAAAAAGCTTTGTGGCATCTTAAAGATAAAAAGTTATTACATTATAAGCTTTTATTCACTGTTGTTCACTGAATAGATTGGTGAAATGTTATCTTTGGAGTAATCAAAATCTCTATAACTGATTTCTTGTTACACATGTATATGTGCACACATACACACAAAGTCACATAGGCTGATGGTAAATTCATTTGAATTATATCAGCAAGGGATGAGGGTTATTTGGTATCAGCCTTTATGATCAGAAAACACACTCCACTGCAATTCAGCTTCATTGAGATAAGCTATATTAAAATAATCTTGCAATTCTGATTATTTTTCCTTCCCTCCCTATTATATCCCAATGAATGCTGCTATACTTCTGTTTTTTTGTATCAATTTTGAAGGCCCTCTCTATGGCATTCTGCATATAGCATACAGGTAGTTCGCCATAACTGAGTCCAAAATGTCTGTTGCACTTTGAAACAATTTGGAAGAAGTTCTAAACATTTAATGCAAGCACACTTTTATTTTATTCAGCAAAATGAATAGGATAATTATGTGCCATTGTTAACTCTAGTGATGATATAAATAGATTTTGTTCTTCAGCCTGATCCTTCATGTACAGTACAGTAGTTTAACCCATCCATCTTGCCTCTAATTATCCTCTTATCTTTCCTTCTACCTTTCCCAATATTTTGGACTTTTCAAGTGAATTAGGACTTATGACAATTTATGTCTCAACTGATAACTCTGCATTGATTTCTTTTATGACCTAATTTCTTGGCTATATATAATATTCTGACAAATCTTCTCCCATACCAAAATTCAAATGTGTTAATATGTTTTCTATCCTATTTCTTCAAAGTTTAGCTTTCACTTCCATAGTTTCACAGGAAAAAAGAATATTTCATTCATGATTCTGATCTTTGCAGACATTGAGGTCAATAAAAGAACTTGCCTTTTAAAATGTGAGTGAGAAAATAGGTTTTAGGTAACTTGCCTCTGAATTATGTTCTAAAGGTTAATGTTTTAAATTGGGTGTGGAATTTCTAGATGTTCTTTTTCCAAATATAAGCTTTTTAGCCCTTGTATGAGTTACAAATCATAACACAAAATCCTGAAGAATATGAACCTTAGTCCCCTAGGATGTTCATATAAATATCAGTTTATATAAAAATATGAATGAATGGAAATCCTGTCCTAGGCATTGTGTCAAGACCTTGTCTGAGTGATCTCCTCAGAAAAGGAAGTGAAGCAATTTAACTGAGTTCACTGCAGTAGCCAAGCAAATCCATAACTTAATGTCAGACCAAATTTGACCTTCAGATTTTACCTTCGTACACTTTCCATCCTGGACTTTGATTCAGACTGACCAATGCATCCTATAATAAATGAAACACCGCCAGGTCAAAAATTAGAAGACTGAGAGATCCCAAAACATTTATTTATAAAAGAGACTGTCTGGAAATAAAGATATATGCTCAGCTCCAGTTGAGTTGAGATACAAAATATATGACCTTCAGCATAAAGTCTCCTCTCTTCAAACAGCTCAGTAATGGAAGCAGAATTGATCACTCTTCATACTATGTGACTATGTACTCTTACATGGTGAATTTTCATGGCTTGATAGGTTGACTCAACTTTTGCTACCTCATAATTTGACTCTTATGCTCCCTCTTTTTGAAATTATACTGCCTTGTACAGCTTTGACTTCTGAATAGTTTTTCTGACTATTCTTTTGCCAAATCATTTAGTTCTAAGTAGATTTTCTGGGAAAGACCTCAGACTATATGACCAGTATGTTAAATATAATTTCCAGGCTTCAGACTAAGACAAAACACATTAGGATAATCATGTGAAGAGGTCCTCCTTCAATTTTTAATAGATGTGATTGTGCTTAGGACTTTTATGCAACCTCCCCTGCCTATTAGCAAAATTCTGACAATGCATCGTAATTTTAAAATAACCATGTCAAATGAAAGCTTATTGTAAGTAAAGATGAAACATATCTCTCATATGGAATGTTAATAAGTACAATCAACCTCAAATCATTCTACCTGGCTCAATTCACTTTTTAATACAATCTCATTTTCCTCATCTTTTTTCTCAGGGCTAGAATCTACCTAGACTGCTATATTCTTGCTTCTTCAAGAAATTAAAATGGGAAATGTTTTAGAACCCATTGAAGTCATAATATCTAGGGAATGAAAAATGAGAGATGAAAAATATTATAAAATGAAAATTGACGGAAATATCTCTAGTCAGGTATATTAAAAAAGAGATTTCCACATTAAAAAAAACCCAAAGGTACAGCATACTTGCTTTCACAGAAGCTTGCTTATAATGATGGTGAAGATTTATCTTCTGCAAGAAGCAGTACTATAGTATATGGAAGAATCTTTCTGAGGATGATAAATTCATTTGAATTACATCAACAAGACATGAGGATTATTTGGTATCAGCCTTTATGATCAGGAAACACACTCCACTACAACTCAGCTTCATTGAGATAAGCTATATTAAAACAATCTTGCAAGTCTGATTGCTTTTTCCTCCCTTCCCTATTATATCCCAATGAGTCAGGGAGAAGACAACCTCAGTCTCTTCCTAATCTTGTCATTTGCCAGGATTTAAGGAATGCTTCTATGTACATTGCTTTTGTATAATTTCTGAAGGCTCCTGTATGGCTTTCTGCATAGGGAGTGTAGAACTTACAAATTTCTGTTGCTAAGCAAGACAGTTGTTAAGTGAATTTTTGCCTCATTTTATGACCTTTTTTGCCATGGTTGTTAAGTGAATCACTGCAATTGTTAACTTAGTAACACAGTTGTTAAGTGAATCTGGCTTCCCCATTGACTTTGCTTGTCAAAAGGTCGCAAAACAGGATCCCATGACCCTGGAATACTGCAACTGTCATAAATACAAGCCAGTTGCCAACTGTCAAAATTTTGATCACATGACCATGGGGATGCTGCAACAGCTATAAATGTGAAAAGCCCATAGTTTTTGAAGAATACAGTTAGGTAAATTGTAATCCTTTAACTAGTCACTAGAATAAACAATGTTTTGGTATCATAATCAATTTGTGTAATTTCAAAAAAGCAGGAAGAAGAGTCTATATATTTACTTTTAGTTCGATAATTAGCTTGATTTTTATCCTGCCTAAGCAAATAATGCAAATAAATTTTGCATGCATAAGTCATGAGTCACTTTTTTCAGTGCCACTTTGAACAGTCTCTAAATGAATGGTTATAATTCAAGGACGACTGTACATGCGTGGGCAGCATTCCCCTTTCCGGATGTCAAAAACAGCTCTTTTGGATTGCACATGCATATAAAAAGATAAATGCTCACACACAAACCTCTGTGGGTTTCTTGGTGCGTCTCAGTATTGTAGCTTCTTTTCTTTAATATCTCAACTTCTCTGCATTTTCAGTTTGATTTTCTGAAAGGGCTTCCTCCTTCCAAATACTGCAAATGTGCTTGTCATCACACTTATCAGAGTCTTAGTCATGTGGTAGACTGAAAAGTTCTGAACAACCCCGCAAGAATTCAAACTGACAGTTAAATAACCCACTTTTATATCATCATGTGGTGAATGACACATGGAAAGAGAACTAAAAGCCAGAAACCTGAAGAGAAGCATGTCAGAAGAGGAGCAGTGGGGTGGGCCCTGAATTCATGAATGATATTTCCATTTGAAATTCCTGGCCAAGACTATCCTCTTGATTAGTGTGGTTGCTTAAACCTGGAAAAGGATGTGCATTCATCATTATCATCCTTATGATGTACATTCATAAGATATCAAATAATCCAAATACAAGTCAGCACTAAAACAGATTATGTATTTGCATATATATGGATCAACCAACTGTTTCAGAGAAAAAGATTTCAGATATCTTGTCTATGGAGATTCTCAGTCATCCAGGTCATGGTTGTGCCAAAAATGCTTTTTCAAAAGGCAACTGGACTTTATTTGTTCAGTTGCTTTTTGAAAAAAAATCACCTTTGAGATTTCAGATACCTTGTAGAAAGTATGGGAAAATAGTCATAATGTGAAAAAGAATGCACAGATTCCGTGACTAGCTAAGTTTAAAAATGCAAGAACATAAAGGAAGACCCCAAATCTCATCAAATCACTGGCTTGTTTTGTTTGAATCTTGTTTTGTCCTGATTCTTAACTTGAATGTAACATATACTCATTGTGACTAATCACTAATAGCACTGCCATCTTGAATGTGTCTTAGTTCTTACGTACATCTGATTTACTGCTACCATGTATTATATCATGTTAATAAAGTATGTTCTGCACTGTATTTTTAGAATTTTAATCCTGGAAGTTGATGTTTATAGCAAGTAAATTGGACAAAGACGCTCTTTATGTGCTCTGCAAGCAGAAACAGATCTGATGATAGCACATTGATTCACTATTCAGACAGTGCAAAATTCATACAGTTGGCAAAAGAAGGGTTAAAGAAATGCATGAAGCATTCAGTTATATTCACCCTATGTGGAACTTATTCAAGTCCCTCCTTAGCTATGAAAAGCTAGCTGAGTGACCTTGGGCCAGTCATCCTCTTTCAGCCCAATTCACCTCACAGGGTTGTTGTTATGGGAAAAATAGGAAGAGGAAGTTGTGTTGGATATGTTTCACTGCCTTGAGTTATTTGTAAAAATAATAAAGCCAGGATGCAAATTAGTAAATAATGAAATAGAATATATAAAAAAAATAAAACCTATTGAAGTGTGAAGAACTTTGGATTTAATATGTGAGCTTATGCTAGGAAATTTGCTTGATTCCAATGGGAAAAGTCTAGTGGTATCTGATTTAAAACTTTGGATTGAAGACATGTCTCTATTTTCTACGGATGCCTAGAGTTCTTATCAAATCAATCAATCAAAAACAGATCAATATGTTTGGGATGTGAGTTATCTTGTATTTAAATTCATTATAACATTTTTCTTCTTCTTTATGTCTGGGTTTGGGATGGTTTTCCTTTTCTTTAATTCTGTTTTTGATCCTTGCTCTGTAAACCTGGTTTAAGTTCTTTGTTTTCTGCTACAGATTGATATAAATTTAAAAAAAATGTTTTTAAGCTATCACTCTATCCACCTCTCTTCCTTCCTCTTAAAAGTGGATGGAAATAGCTGGGATGGTTGACAGCACAACAGCCTCTAAATTGGCCAGCTGAGAACCTCGGTTCTCCCAAACACAGTAAATGATTGACTGTAACATAAACATCCAGGTAGTCCTTGACTTACAACAGTTCATTTAGTGACCGTTTGAAATTACAACCGCACTGAAAAAAGTGACTTAAAACCATTTTTCACACTTATGACCATTGCAGCATCCACATGATCACATGATCAAAATTCAGAGGCTTGGCAATTGATTCATATTTATGACAGTTGTAGTGTCCGAGGTTCACATGATCCCCTTTTGCAACTTTTGTAGAAGCAAAGTCAATGGGGAAGCCAGATTCACTTAACAACCGTATTACTAACTTAACAACTGCAGTGATCCACTTAACAACTGTTGCAAGAAAGGTTGTAAAATGGGGCAGAACTCACTTAACAAATGTCTCACTTAGCAATAGAAATTTTGGACTCAATTGGGGTCAAAGTCAAGGACGACCTGTAAATGCTTCCCAAAACTGGTGTTGATAAAAGTCATTGACTTGCTGCTTCTCTTAAGGGCCCATCCCTGCCCTTTGCCACCACTATGATAATTTCCCATAGATATTAATGAAGTTGCATGTATTGTTTGTAAATTGTTTGTAACAACCCCAGAAAGCTCAGAAAAGCCATCACAGTAGTGAAGGACTTTAAAAGGCTGCAAAGGCTACCCAGGTGTCCAATTCAATCTGTTGCTTTCAATCAGGTGCCTGCTTTGATGCCTGAATCTTCCACCACAGCTAGATTCCATTAAATTTCCTCCCCCCTCCAAAGTTCCTTTCACCTCCCCATTTGCTTTTCAATGTCTCCCCACATCTGAACACAGAATAGCAGAAGAGAATAAAAGAGTTGGAAGAGACCTTGGAGGTCTTTTAGTCCAACCTCCCCAAGCAGGAGAATCTCTGCCATTTCAGACCAATGGTTGTCCAATGTCTTCTTAAAAACCTCCAGGGATGGAGTCCCACAATATTTGGCCTCCAGCTTCCCTCTTCTGTTCCCAGCCTTTTCTGATTGTTGCAACTCAGCATTTCTGCCTAATGGTCAGGGTAGCCTTGAAAATAATGAATTAGTTCTGAATCTACAGAAAGACGTTTCCATAAGAAAAAGCTAATGCAGTATCTAAGTGGCAACTCAGTTTTTGTATGCTGCAACCCCTATGCTGCAAGGGGAAATTAAATATTTGAATTAGCTAGAATTGATAGTTAGCTACTGACTGAACTGTCAACCTCTCAGTGAGTATTATTGAACTGCATGAGGCTGAAGGAGAATGCAGAACAGGATTTGTTTTGCAAGCAACATTTTTAAAGCTATAGGGCAGGCACGTCAAACTGCCGGCTCTCGGGCTGAATGCATCATACTGAAACCATGCCCACCCCATTGTCGGCAATGGAGAAAAAGCTGCAATACATCGTGCGACATCACTTGACGTCACGAGTTTGACATGCCTGCTATAGGGTGAAGAGTCAGCCATTGGAAATGTAAAGCCTTCTGAATTAATAGCAGCATTTGATGGGGAAGAAGAGGCAGCTGGGGCAGAACTAGTAAGATATTACATGCACATTCAAAAGCAGCAGAGCTTGGAGCACCAGTTATTGTGGTGCAACAGTGGTTTAAGGACTCTAGAAGATACTTTAACTCACTACTGTACAGATAGTCCTTGGCAGTTGGGACCAGAATTTCCACCTTGCTAAGCAAGGTGTTTTTTTAAGTGCGCTGTGCCCAATTTTGCAACTTTCCTCCCCCCACAGTTGTTAAATGAATCACTGCGGTTGTTAAGTAAATCCGGTTTTTCCCATTGACTTTCTTATCATAAAGCCATTGGGAAGAGCACAAATAGTCATCACATAACTTTGGGATACTTCAACTGTAGTAAATACATGCCAGTTGCCAAGCATCCACATTCTGGATCACATGACTTAGGAATGCTGCAATGATCGTAAGTGTGAGGACTGACTGCAATTTACTTTTTTCAGTGCCATTATAGCTTTGAATGGTCACTAAACAAATAGTTTTAATGCGAGGACTATTCCATCTGATAAAAATATAAAAACAGATTTATGAATTAATTTATGAATCTTGATGTCAAATGCTTCATAACCAAGAACTACCTTTTAATCACAATACTGTGATTAATACTGACCTGTGGCCTTGATTCTCAATATCTCTTTCACTTTTTGCCCTCTTTCTGCTATAACACCATTTGTTAGAAGAACAGTAGGGTATTACATAGAAAAAGGCAGATAGAAATTAGAGAACATTTGCTGTGTTTAGTTAATATATATATATGTATATTGTGAAATGGAGATAGTTTTAGCAGCTGTCCTATCTACTACTGGAGCCTGTTTCCTTTTACTAAAAAGGTTAAAAAAATGCCAAATAATCATAGTAATGATATCTATTCCGATGCTTTCTCTCCACTAAAATTGTTCTAAAACAGCTGTTTTTGCTGTTGCATTTCATACATTCTGTTCTCAATTCTCTAGATCTTCGACAGGTCAAAACTTTTGGGAAAGATGCTTTAGCTGGCAAAGAATGAACATATTTTGGAATAATACTTTTTGCCTTAAGACTTGGCTTGCTATCTACCAGGAATGTCTGTTTCAATAACCGCCTGCCACACCTACACATGAGAAGTGGCATCACAACACTTCCTTGCTCTTTGCCAGATTATCATGTGATAAACCACTTAAATTATGACTGAGATGATGGTGTGCTCTTTGATGTTAGATTGGAAAAGAACCATGGAGAAAAATATTGATGTGTCTGGCTTCCACTCTTTAAAATTGCTTATACAACAGAAGGCAAAAGAGAGAAATCTGGAAAAAGATTTCCAACAGACAATAGAACGGATGGTAAAAGAGCTACTTTTTAAAAAATGAGAAAGTAAAAAGTTGTAACTCACAAATAAGTTGAGCTAGACAGATCTGGGTTGGGTGCAATGCAAACTTTTCAAGTGCAAGGATTCTTTCATCAAAGAACTAAAATTAGGCGATAATTGGTTTGAAAGAGATGTGGTTACATATTTATATGCATGTTTGTTTGTTGGGCCTATATTAACTTGAAATTAGCTTCCATTATAAAGCAGCTCCTTTTCAGACACGCACCTGTCTTCAAAGTTTTACAATTTTGTCAGCTCTAGACTACCATTAAGCAAAATAAGCATGTGCTTAGGATACCAAGGAAAGGGGAGACTGCAGAGTTCCTCCCCCCCCAGCTATTGTGCCCTTACTGTGCTCTTTTACTGGCACTTAAATTTAGTTTTAGCATGTATAGAATTTTAATAGGCTATGCTTGGCCTTAATCTATCTCTGGATTTTCCTCTGGCATAAAAGACTTAACAATAGTGGTGAATATCTATAGGTCGCATGTAGGATAAGGGTGAGCGTTAGTTCTCTGAGATTATGAGTTGGTTTCCAAACATTTCTTTATCTGGCTAAGTAATATCTTCAGTGGGGTTTAGATTTATAAGTCCTTATAAACCGAAGAACACTGACTGGAAGTTTTAAAGAAAAGACTGGACAGCCATTTGTCCGAAATGGTGTAGGGTTTCCTGCCTGAGCAGGGGGTTGGACTCAATGACCTCCAAGGTCCCTTCCAACTTTATTATTATTATTATTATTATTATTATTATTATTATTATTATTATTATTATTATTATTATTATTATTATTATTATCATCATCATCATCATCATCATCATCATCATCATCATCATCATCATCCCCTAAACCCCACTGAAGATGTTACCTAGCTTGGTACGAAACCAACCCACAAGCTCGGAGAATGAACCTTCACCTTCATAAAGACTTAATTTTCTTAAAACAACGATCTTATTCAAAGCTATAATAGTAGTAGTACTATTAACAATTGTTCTTATTTTATTTATTTACTTATTTTTCTATTTATTAAATTTGTATGCTGCCCATCTTACTATCAAGAGATCCTGGGAGGTTTCCAATACCATAAATAATAAAACAATTGCAGGGTTAAAATATTAAAACACAGCTGTTCTTGTCCTCATTGCTGTTTTGTTTTGTTTGTTTTTTTAAAAACATCTTTATTAGATTTAAACATTTGATCTTAATGTTTGATCAAACATTAAAATACAAATAAACATAAAGGGAAAAGCAAAAGGAAATGGCAAAGCATGTTAAAAATGACAAATACACGACAACCCACACATATCAAGCAAACATAAAAAAAGTGATCTCTGATTTTGTTTTAGTACAGAGATATTAATAATTTAACCACCTCTTTCTAAGTGTAAACAAATAATACACATCTATAACGTATCTTAAAATGCTAATAGTCAACATACTAAAAACCAATATTCATAAAATGTTCTTCTCCTAACTTCAATGGAAAGACAGTAAGCTATCAAATGTAAATAATCTTATATTTAAAAAGCTACAATATTTCTAGTTAAATTCAATGCAATCTTCAAATCCCAGATTCAAAAGTTGATCCTTCTCTTTATCCCGTAAGAAATCTAACAATGGCCTCCAGATCACATGGAATGTAGTCAAATTATTGTCTGTGAGCAAAGCAGTCAATTTTGCCATTTCAGTTAGCTCCATTAATTTCAAAATCCATTCTTTCATTGTAGGTTTATATTCTTCTTTCCATCCTTGGATATATAATAACCTTGTCTTATATAAAAAGTGCCAAAGTCCACCTGTTTATTTGCCATTCCTAAAATGAAAGATTCTGGTGTCAAAATTACATCCATTTTCAAAAATTTCTGAACCAATAATATCTGGTTCCAAAATGTCTTAGTCTTAGTTACGTGATACATGATACAAGTACTTCAAGAATGATTACATTTCCAACACTTATTTGTGATTCCCTTATATATTTTTTGGCAATTTACCTGGAGTTAGATACCATCAATATTTAATTTTACAAAGTTTTTCTTTAAAATTACAATTCAACCTAAATTTCAAAACTTGTGCCCATGTATATTCCCACCAGTCAAGTGCAATATAACCAAAATGTTTGTTCATGCAATCTTTCACATATTTGGTTAAACTTTAAGGTTAAACTTCAATAACATTTTGCAATAAGATGTTCCTCATGAGTACATAACTGTTCTTCAAAGTTCATTGTTTGTTCTGCAAAATCAAAGTTTTTTTATCCGGTTTAATTCTTTTTGACAGTTCTGCCTTTATTATTTTTATAAATAATTCAAAGCAGCAAACATATCTAATAACCCTTCCTTTCTTATTTTCCCCACAAAAACAACCTGTGGGGTGAGTTGAGCTGAGAGAGAATGACTGGCCTAAAATCATCCAGCTGGCTTTCATGCCTAAGGCAAGACAAGAACTCACAGTCTCCTGGTTTCCAGTGTAGTTCTTTAACCACTAGACCAAACTGGTTCTGTTTTTTTGTTGATGTTTAGCTATAATAAGTCTACTGAGTTTGTTAAACAGGGATCAATAAAACTCTTATCATATGATTATCTTTTCAGCTCATGTTCTTCAAACTTAATTTCTAAAAATGTGGGAAATATTTTTGGAAAATACTCAAGTCTTGTTGGCATGGATAAAATAGTCCTTGTGAAAGTAGCCAATTTTTCATTGCTTAGAGTGACTTGTAAGAAGTTATAATATATCCCTAGAAAAGTACAAGAAGAGGAACAGAAGATATATCAAGGTTGCTCTCTGCATTTACTAAAAATCTTGACAAAGGGCTCTTCCATTTTTGTAAGTTAGGTAAGGATTCAAATTATTAAGGATGTTTGTTTTGTTAGCTTGCATAGGGAAAAAAACAGAAGCAACTGCTAGTTCCTTTCACAGTGTATTTGGTGACCTCCTGTATTATCCAGATGGATGAAGCTCATTGGGAAGAGGGAAGGAAGGAAGGAAGGAAGGAAGGAAGGAAGGAAGGAAGGAAGGAAGGAAGGAAGGAAGGAAGGAAGGCAGGGAAGGAGGGAGTGGATGAGGATGTCATAGAGTGGATGAGGATGTCATAGACAGAGGAAGGAAAATATGCCAGGAGACAGAATCTTGGGAAAATAACCACAGATTTGGAGGAAAGGATGTCCATTTATAGGACCCCCCCCTTATTTTGGAAGTACATTTATCTGTAAGGCTTGAGTTTCTTTCACCTACTACCTATTAGAAAGCTAAGCACTGTTTTATGTATCTTAATTTATACACCTCTATGCATTGTTAATCTAAAACAGTGGGACTTTTATGTATGTCATTCATGCTTTGAAAGAAAGGATGACACACCTGCTGTTCCAATGAATTCATAACAACAAAAATCAACAGCAGTGGTGCAGTGTTTGGGGTTTTCTCCTTCTCTGTTGATTTGGCATCCCAGATATTCAGTTATAACTGCATCTGTGCTGTACATTAGTTGGTTTGTTTCTTGCAGTGGGTTGGTGCTTACTTGATATTGCAGTATTTGCATCTTTTAACACATACACTAGCTGTTTCTTTGGAACAAATGTCAATGCAGGCAGCCTTATTCTGACATTTTGTGTTGTTCTAGATGCTCAGTTGTCTTTGTTTCAATTCTTTTACTTGTTTAGTCAGAGGGCTTTGTTCGTCCTGAGGCAGAGGAAAGAGTGCCTGGTTTCCAAATGAAAATAACTGTATATTTATGCTGGATTCCTCTATTGCCAAGTCCCTGGTTTGCCTCTACATTCTGAGTTACTTCTGGCAAGGATTTGGTTCCTTTGCCCTGGACAAAACCTTTGCAGTTCTTCCAGTTCGCTTCTGTGAATACTTTATTTCATATTATAAATTGACATTGAACTGCTAGCCTCTGTTATTTATGATTCTGGATGTTGTTCTTTCTAGAACTGGTGCATTCATTTCAATTATCCTCTTCTTTTGGACTTGTTCTGTAATAACAGATCATTATTTCTTTGTTTTCAATCACTGTGTATTTGCAACGGTTAAACATCTTTTCTTCCAGTAGTTCTGCAGTTGCTGGCCCTGGTTGCTCAGCCAACAGTCCTGAGTCCTGTAGCCCATTTTTCACCAGATATCCAGGAACTCCAACATCTAGCATGGACCTTGTTAACCTGGTGATATCTGAGCGGTGTGGCTGTCTGAAATTTACATCTCACCATATTTTTAATGGGAGAGGGACACTCTTTGTCTGACTCTTCTGATGAGACCTGTCCAGTATGGTTGAACCTCTGGCATAGTTCTCATCTTCCTCAGAGCACACAAGCCCCACAACCACATCAAGGTAGTGCCTCACTGGGGGTTGTTGTTGTTGTTGTTGTTATCATCGTCATCACCACCACCATCATCATTATTATCATCATCATCATCTACTAAAAAATTAGCAGATCCTGGGATTTGCTATTCTCAGGTTCCAAATAGTTTAAAGTGATACATTTATTGGTCCCTGATACTTGCAATTCTTAGTTTATCTCATGGAATGCAGCCTGAATACAAAATTTTACAATATTTATACAGGGTAATTTTCATTGAACCAATGAAGCTGTGTCTGACTGATACTTTTAGAATGTAAACAAGAAATTGGTGACTGAATGTTCCTTGGGGAAAAAAAGAATCCAGTCTCTCCTCCATGAACGCTGAAAACTAGAAATAAGGAAGAATAATAAATGACATGTATTCTTCACAAAGAAACAACATGTTAGGTGAACTATTATCTCTAGACTGGAATCTATTTATCTGTAAGCTCATAGCTGAAATATTAGAGCAGTATCCAGGAAAAAAAACTGATTTTGTTTACAACCTAAAATACTGTATATAGCACAAAAGGAAAAATAAATGGGTATGGAAGAGGAAAACTAAGTGTTTACCACTTCAAAACCTATGATCTGTTCTTCTATTGATCTAGAAAGAGAGACAGAAAATTATCTCCTTCCAATTTTGCCTTTTATTTATCTAGAATCATCTAGCTCCACCCAACTCAGACACAACAACAGGTGTGTCACTTGGGACCATCGGTGGAGTCAGAAAATACAAATTACTAATACTAACCATAACTAATGAGGATTAAATTCATTCCTCCACACCTTAAACATATTTCAGAAGAGTAAGACAGGGGAACCATTTAAATAAATAGCTTAACTATTTTCTGTTGATATCAAGGAGGTTAATAAAAATGCATTAACCCTTTTAAATAGTATAAAAGACCTGAGGCTGTTGCTGCATTGTTTTATTAAGGAAACACAACTGGAAAATTTGTACTAAAAATGATAGACGTATCTATATTCTCCATCAAGAATTTGGTGCTAATCTTTCCTGGGAGTGTCTGGTTTAGGGAAATATGATATCTGAGTTAAAAAGAGAGAGGTGTATTCGTTATTCTGGTTGAAACTCAGGTTTCATCACCAAGATTTCAGTCTCATGCACATGACCCTTCCTTAAAAGCAGCATCTATGTACAGAAAATCCCTTCACGATTTTGATACCGAAATTCCCAATTCAAAAATGATTGATTTACAATAATGTAAATATTGGAATTATAATTTTCTTCCCCACACTTTTCTCTCTCCCCAGATATGTTATCAAAACTCTCATTATCATGACTTTTAACTGAACAAAACAGTTAGAAATTGTTGTAGGACAACAATTTCTGAACCAAGGTACCTCAAATGGGCTAATTTCTAGAATGTGTCCAACATATGGAACCCATGATTCCCGAGGGAATGAAGTTTGTAAAAGTTTTGGCTGCTTCAGTGCCACTAACTGCTGCTGGGTTGATGATCCTGTGGTCATGTGGTCTTCATTTTCAATGTTACATGAGAAGCTTCTGAGCCAGTCTTGCAACCTCTTGCTCTCTCTCCCACCCATCAACATCCACTTACCTATATGCTGAGAAGGGAAGGGAAGATTTCTGATTCTCCCTGCCAGATTCCCACAAGGAAACTCAATGGGTAAGCTGGCAGGAAATCAAAAGTCACTCCTGATCTGATTTTTTTTTTTGTCTGCTCTTGGTCATAGTGGTTCTGTAATTACGTAAGGACATATCTCTGAAACAATAAGTCAATGGGGCACAGGTTGTCACAGGTAGTATTTACGATTCTGAGAATAGTATTTATGATTCTGAGAATTTAGTAACAATATCTAGAGTTGATATAAGATAAGTTGTCAACTATTAATAAAATAGCAAATTTCACTTCACCCCAAATAATTTTGCATTATCCAGGAATAATGCAGCATTGGCTAGGTTATATCAACAATGACCAATCACACCATAATTATAACATAACTTATTCAAAGTCTTCCTAAGCACCAGTCTCAGAGAAGGCCAGGTACCAAACAGGTTATTTTAAGCCTCAGCGATAGGCAGAATATTTTAGTTATCTCTGGAGAGATTTCAACAACATCCAACAAGCTATTGACCATCTGGTCTGCATCTCTTCTTATCCTCTTTCAGGAAGGAAGACAATTATTTGGCTGAAATTCTCATGAGTGTAATATGAAGTTCTGGCTCTTTTTTAATTAAGTGGCTAACGTGTGTGTGTGTGTGTGTGTATAAATTTCCTGATTTTAATCGAATAATGCAAGTGTCTGCACCTTCCATAGGTTTCCGGGCTTCCTTCCATTAAAGCCCTCAGGCAACATCCTGGGAGAATTCTTCCCATTAGATCCATTCAGGTTGGAAAGTATGAACAACCAGGGAGATTCCATACTAGAAATAGAACATTCCAAATAAATTCCCCAAAATATACTGTAGATGCCCATCAAGTGATTCCCCTTTAGGTAGTTCTGAAAAGACTCAAGAATAAGCATAAGACTGTCAAGTGTAGGAAATCAGGAGTCCTGGCAGGAGACCCTATACCATTCTGGAGAAATGGAATCCAGTCTCTTCTTGAAAACCTCCAGTGATGGAATACCCCCAACTTCTGGAAATAATAACCCCACTGATTAACTGTTCTTACTGTCAGGAAATTTTTTTCAGTTCTAGGTGGAACTCCCCTAGATAAGTTTCCATCTCTTACTTCTTGTCCTGCCCTCAGGTGCTTTGGAGAGTAAGTTGACTTTCTCTTCTCTGGGACAGCTCCTTAAATCCTGGAAGACTGCTATCACATCACTCCTAGTCCTTCTCTTCATTAGATTAGACATACCTAGTTCCCTCAATCATTCATTGTATGGTTTAACTTCCAGACCTCTTATCATCTTTGTGGCTCTTCTCTGCATTCTTTCTAATGTTTCACCATCTTTTTTGTATTGTGGTGACCAGAATTGAATGCAATATTGTGGTCTCAAGTGTGGTCTCACCAGTGCACTATAAAGGATTACTATCTCTTCATGTGATCTTGAAACTATCCTTCTGTTGATGCAACCTAGGACTACATTAGTTTTTTTTGGCAGCTGCAGACACTGCTCGCTCATATGTAAGTGGTGGTCTACTAAACACCTAGATCTCTCTCACATTGCTACTATATCTTCCATAGTTTTAGAGTTTCCTTAACTGGGATACTGTCATTTAGCATACTGGACTAGCTATAAGGAGCATTAGTGCTCTTCACAGCCCATATATCAGTTAAATAAAATTATTTTTATTTCTGAGTATAGCACAAGTGGAAGAGATGTTTATTTTATCAAGCCCACAACCATTAATCTACTTTCAGTTGTATTGTGGGTGGGCTAAAATTCTCAGAATTTTAAAGTAACCTAAGTTTACAAACAGCTGAGACTTTAGCCTACAAGTATTCATCAATTCTCCTATAGAGACCTTTATCCTCTTGTTGTCACCAAATAAAATACAACACAATATTTTAAGGGTACAACTATGCTCCTAAACTTCTCCCCTTTGGCATCTCAGATCTATCACATTTTTAAAAAAAAATTCATTCACTTCAGAAGCTCCTGGGATGATGAATGAAGAAACCGTATTTGATTTAAACAGGTTCTCTCTCATTCCAGGCTAGTTATAAGAAACAGCTTACCTTCTTCTCTTTAATCTTTTTGATAACACCAATTACCTAGATTATGCAACAAACATTGCTTAATTCCTTTTTTTAAGGTGATGCTTAGTGAATTACATGCATATTCCCCTTATGCAACACATTCCCTAGTTATGTTCATTTTATATTGCTTCAGATATCTGCCCTTTAGATACAAGACAGCTATCTGAAATCTTGACTTCTGGAGTAACAAGAAATCCATTGTTATCAATATGGGTCATATATAATCAACGAGAAGTGATGAACAGCTATAAATGTTTAAAATTAGAGTTATCTACCTTTTATCAACATGGGTCACCCATGTCACAAAGGAGTCTCCTACATTCATTGTTTCAAAAAAAAATCATACACAATAGCATAAGTAAATAACTTAATCTTGTAATTTGCCCAGAGTCACCTTGTGGCAAGTTAGGCAGCAAATAAATTTAATAAACAAAGTTGCTCCCAAAGCCTATATTTTAAAATGGGTCTATCTATCATGTACTGCACTTACAATTCAAGTCATCTGGGTAAAAAAAATACTTAGTAGTAAGTCATGTGTTTTTTTTCTTTTTTCCATTTGATTTTTTTTTGTATGAACTTCCTGATTCAATTCAAAGAGTCAATTCAGTTTGGACTTTTGATATTATTATATCTTTATCATTCCCACCCCACCCCAGGCATAACTAATAGACTTCCTATTTTCCCCAGTGGGTTGGGCTGAGACAGAGTGAGAGGTCCAAAGTTACTGAGCTGGCTTTCATGCCAAAAAAAGGCCTCAAATTCAGTCTCCTGGTTTCTACCCCACTGCCTTAATCATTAGATCAAATTGACACTCTAATTCAGGCCTTTTCAACCTTTTCACCCATTGTACCACTTTTAGGATATGGCAACATCCGAGTACCACCAGTCGCCTAGCAAGGTGTCAAAAACTTGATGACCCACCCAAAAAAAGGAAAAAAGTGATAAAGTACAGATAGTCCCCGACTTACAACAGTTTGCTTAGTGACTGTTTGAAGTTACAATAGCAAACAATAGCATGAAATAGTTACAATGGCACTGAAAAAAGTGCCCCCCAAGCCACAGCCGAGCAAGACATCTGCCTGCCCATCTGGCGGCGCTCTTCCTCCTGTCCGAGGTTTTCATTGTTGTGAGCATTTCTGTTGAGGATTGGCAGCAGGGGTGGGGTGGGGGGTGTTTGGTTTTTATTCCCCCCATCTGCTGGGTGGTTGCAGCAGGTTTTGGTCACTTCACATGACCCTGGGACACTGTGACTGTCATAAATATGAATCAGTTACCAAGCATCTGAATGTAAATCACAAGACCCTGGAGAGGCTGCATCATTCCAGCTGAACGGCGCTTCTTCACGGCTCAGCAGAAGTGCCAGGATCAGTGCCGAGCTCCAACTGGAACCTTGTGCTGATCCTGGTGCTTCCGCTGAGCCCTGACAGCCCTGCAGCTCCAGCCATCTCTCGTTCAGGCTTGTGCGGTGCTGCCACCAGTTCAGCTCATTCCCCTCCCCCGCTACCACTTTTCTAGGGTGCTCGCGTACCACCTGCCAGGTGCCAATGTACCACAGGTGGTACCCATACCACTGGTTGAAAAGCCCTGCTCTAATTCAGCATTTCTCAACCTTGTCAACTTTAAGATGCATGGATTTCAACTCCCAGAATTCCTTATCCGTCTTGCTGGCTGGGAAATTCTGGAAGTTGAAGTCCACACATCTTAAATCACCAAAGTTAAGAAACACTACTCTAATTAACTAGAGATTTTAAAGAATGCATACAGAACAAGTAAAATATTTTTTTAAAAAATCCCACGTATAATCAATTACACATATTCATAAATCCAGGGAGTAGAATAATAAAATGTGAACAATAAGGTAATAACTCATATTAGAAAACTAATTTGCTAAAGCATGGCTAACCGACCCAAACTGGGGTGAATTTAATTCCCTTGACTTCTGATTACAATTACAATCCACTGTAATTAGATAAGAATTAGCAACTTTTGTAAAAATTTTGATTAAAATATATTTGATTTGAGGAGTTCATTCTTTTTCATTGAGGCTGCTCTTCGATTTGTTTATTTATTTGTTTTAGTAAAGTATGGTGAGAAGCTATAATGATAAATTTATTTTAATGCAGACAACAGAAAAGAAACTGAAAAGTATTTTTTCAAAAGAAAATATAACAATTGAAATGTTTATCTGAGCTGATTTCAAAAGACCCCTCCTTGATAGAAAGGGAAAAAAATTAATGAAATAATAAGTGGACCTAATGACTTGTAGTTTTAAGATGAGTTGGATCTAAAGATTGACTCAGATTGAATCACACCTGTTTAAAAAAAAATCCACCGGTATCAACAAATGTTGAGAACTCTTCTGTTGTTATTAGTTGTTTGTGCTGATAAAACAGCATGTCTTTGTGACTAAGAGCCTTTTGACAGAATAATTTATTTTCAAGCAATTATCACTTGATTGTTACTCAACTTGTTGTACAGAGTCCAGGACAAAGATAGCCAAGGACATTTTGAGACTTAAAGCAGACTTTTTTTCCTGGTAACCTCTGTACAGTTCCAAACAAACTAATTATCTAAATAACTGACACTTTGCTGCCCTTCAGATGGCACCCTTTTAAAGATGCTGTTAGCCTTCGCTTGCTACTGTAACTAAGTCTGAGTGAATATAACTGAAACAAATGCATGTTATTTTCCTATTAACTTCTGCATCGATTTTGCAGACTACAGCATAGAAAGGGGCCATTTAGGTCAACCAATGCTTAGTACAGGAATCAAAATTAAAACATCCCTGAGAGATGGTTAAACATATCTACTTCCTGCATAACTGATTACACTGTTAAACTGCTCTTAATGTTAGGATTATTATTTTTTTGTAATATTCATTTGGAATCTACACTCTGAATCCACAGTCCATCATTCTATGTTCCACACTCTAGAATGATGAAGACACTTTCTTCTGTATAATGTTTCTTCAGGTGTTTCCAAGAACTATCATAACAGAATAACAGAGTCTGTTATTCATAGTCCAACCCCCTGCTCAAGCAGGAAACTCTACACCATTTCAAAAAAAAAAATGGCAATCCAATCTCTTCTTAAAAACTTCCAGTGTTGGAACACCCACAACTTCTGAAGGCAAACTGTTCCACTGATTATTATAAATGTCAGGAAGTTTCTCCTTAGTTCTAGGTTGCTTCTCTCCTTAATTAGTTTCTATCCATTGCTTCTTGTCCTGCTTTCAGGTGCTTTGTAAAATTCTCTTCTCAAGAGAAACATTCCCTGTGCTTTATTCCTTCTTCATAAAGTTTGATTTCTTGTTTCTTGGTCATCCTCACTGACCCTCTCTGAACATTTTCAATTCACTTGAAATCTCAAAGGATCATGCCCGAAAGCTGCATTAAGATGATATTTGACCAATTTAGAGTAAACTGGAACAATTTGGATTTTTTTATTTTCAGTCTAAAGTTGCATTTGTGTTTTTTTTTCTAGCCACATCAAACTGCTGTGGCAAGTTTGTACCTAGCTAAAATTCCAATGTCTTTTTTCATAATAACTATTGCCAAACCAGGAATCACTATTCTCAAGGTGTGCCTTTGATTTTTGTTTGTTAAATTGACTTCACATTTTCTCTTAAATATACTGTAATTCTGTTCTTTTCAATCCATTTCTCTAACTTTTAAAGATAATTTTAAATTTTATTACTTTCTTAAAACCTATTAAGAATCACATTTATATCTGTATCATTTGCAAATCTGATGATCACTCCCTTCAGTTCCTTATCTAAAATATTATTAAAATTGCTAAAAGGAATAGAGACAAGATTGAACCTTGTGGCAGCCACTCAATTTGGTTTGATGAAGAAGTATTGAACACCATCTCTTGAGCACAATTTTAATCCAGCTATATATCTACTTAATATCATGTCATCCAGTTGGCATGTAACTATCGTGCTGAGCGTGAAATGCTTCCTCAAAAACGTTGCTGAAATGAAAATGAAAATAAATTATTTCAATAGTGGAGAAAATATGTGACTCAGGGCTTGGCTATTTCACAACAGATATTTCATTATCAAACTAGGTAACATTTGTATATAAAATTTACATAGCTACCCATCTCACTCAGGGAGATTCTGGATCGTGCACAACAATATATAGCAGCTTGCCACTATATATATACTGTCTGTCTGTCTTTTTGTCTGTCTACCTATCTCTGCATGTATATATGTATGTTAGCCACCCCACTCCTCCCCACATGCATGTATGACAAGAGATGTTTATTCAATCCCCCCAAGCAAGTCCTCGGAAAGCACCTCTATTGGGGCAGGTTCAGATTCCAAGGTCAGCATGGCAAGAGTCATTGGGTAACCAAGTTTAACAGGCACACACAAAGTCTAGGAAAGCAGTCCACAATTCAGATGGGTCAGAATGCACATCACAAGCACACAAAGCACAGAACTGGACACATTGCTCCAGCGACACTCAAGTCCTCAGGGCGGGGTTAATGGATGATGTCAGTGCAGCCCTTCATGAGAGGTGAGGTTGCCTCCTCACAAGTAGTCTAGCTGACCGGCATTGTGCCTATCTCCTCTTTGCTCTACGTCAGACATGTCAAACTCGCGACGTCACGTGATGTCACGCAACGTATCGGAGCTTTTTCGCCATTGCCAGCAATGGGGTGGGCACGGCTCCGGTATGATGAAACTGGCCCATGGGCCGGCAGTTTGACACCCCTGCTCTACGTGTCCTTGGATCTGGAGGAAGTGTAGATTCCACCTCTCATTGCTAATGGGTAACAACTGCTCTCAGTCCTTGCCTAAAGCCTTCTGACCAGCTTGCTGTAGCTGTGGCTCTCCCACTCATTCTCAGCCTGTGCCTTAAAGTTCTTTTAAATGGTTTCATCTATCAGAACCATGACACTGTGGTTTGTCCAATTTGAGGATGCTTCATCAGGCTAGCACTCTCCAAGCCCCAATTCTGACCAACACTCAGGTCCGTGTTTTCCTCTGCCGACACAGACTCACCCTCTTCCTCTGAATTTGCATCTGGAGAGGGGTCCAAAGGCATATCCATGATTGTATGTATGTACTGCAGTTGGCAGCCTATTCTATAGCTGTGAGATATTCTTTTATACCTTTGATTGTACTGAATTAACCTAAGTTATCAAACATGAATATTTGGGACTTGAAATTGGAAATTATGAGCATATGTATTGATGATGATGATGATGATGATGATGATGATGATGATNAGGGACCTTGGAGGTCATCTAGTCCAACCCCCTGCTCAGGCAGGAAACCCTATACCATTTCGGAAAAATGGCTGTCCAGTCTCTTCTTAAAAACTTCCAGTGTTGGAGCATTCACCACTTCTGGAGGCAGGTTGTTCCACTGGTTAATTGTTCTAACTGTCAGGAAGTTTCTCCTTAGTTCTAGGTTGCTTCTCTCCTTGATTAGTTTCCATCCGTTGCTTCTTGTCCTGCCCTCAGGTGCTTTGGAGAATAGCTTGACTCCCTCTTCTTTGTGGCAGCCCCTGAGATATTGGAACACTGCTATCATGTCATCCCTTGTCCTTCTCTTCATTAAACTAGACATACCCAATTCCAGCAACCATTCCTTAAATGTTTTAGCCTCCAGTCCCCTAATCATCTTTGTTGCTCTTCTCTGTACTCTTTCTAGAGTCTCAACATCTTTTTTACATCGTGGTGACCAAAACTGAATGTAGTATTCCAAGTGTAGCCTTACCAAGGCATTGTAAAGTGGTATTAACACTTCACGTGATCTTGATTCTATCCCTCTGTTAATGCAGCCTAGCACTGTGTTGGCTTTTTTGGCAGCTGCAGCACACTGCTGGCTCATATTTAAGTGATTGTCCACTAAGACTCTGAGATCCTTGTCACAGTTACTACTATTGAGCAAGGTACCACCTATACTATACATGTGCATTTGGTTTTTCTTGCCTAAATGTAGAACCTTACTTTTTTCACCATTGAATTTCATTTTGTTAGATAGCACCCAATGTTCAAGTCTGTCAAGATCCTTTATATCTAAAGCCTATCTTCTGGAGTGTTGGCTATTCCTGCCAGCTTGGTGTCGTCCCTTCATCCAAATCATTGATGAAGATGTTGAAGAGCACTGAGTTCAGAACAGAGCCCTGGGGCACACCATTACATACTTCCCTCCATGTAGATGCGGTTCCATTGAGGACCACATGCTGAGTACGGCCGGTCAGCCAGATACAAATCCATCTGGTGGTGATGCTGTCTAACCCACATTTTTCTATCTTATCAAGTAGTAGGTTGTGGTCTACTTTATCAAATGCCTTACTGAAGTCCAAGTAAATTATATTCACAGCATTCCTCTGGTCCACTAATTTTGTCACCTGGTCAAAGAATGCAATAAGATTTGTCTGGCTGATCTGTTTTTGACAAACCCATGTTGGCTTTTGGTAATGACTTTGTTTGCTTCTAAGTGTTTGCTGATTCATTGCTTGATTATCTTTTCCAGAATCTTCCCAGGTATTGAGGTCAGTCTGATAGGTTTGTAGTTTCCTGGATCCATTTTTTGCTCTTTTTTTGAAGATGGGAATTACATCAGCACTTTTCCAGTCCTCTGGTAGTTCCCCAGTGCTCCAGGATCTTTGAAAGATATAGTTCAGTGGTTCTGAGATCACATCTACCAGTTCCTTGAGAACCTTGGGGTGTAATCCATCTGGTCCTGGTGATTTGAACTCATCTAGGGTGGACAGGTGCTCACTTACCATTTTCTTGCCTATCTTAACTTATGTTTCTAATCTGAATAGAATAGAATAGAAACTGGAAAGTCTTCTAGTTCAGCCCCTCGCTCAAGCTGGAGAACCTATACTATCTCAGATAAGTGACTGTTCAATTTCTTCTTAAAAACCTCCAGTGATGGAGCACCCACAATTTCTGAAGGCAAACTGTTTCACTGGTTAATTGTCCTCACTTAAGATTAACATATCTATGGGTTTTACTTAAAGGAACATTTCTATCAAAAAGCATATTTTTTCAGTTTCTCTCTTTATAATGTTCATCATGAAGCAAATTCGTATCAATATCTGTTGTGGCTTTTCAGTTCTGAAAATCCAATAAATACAATTGCCAAGTATTCAAAGCATCTGGAATGATTACCAGGGACAAGCCATATGTACAATTTATTAAAGTGTTCATTTTTCTGTACTGGGCATCAGAGCCAGCAACTGGGACTTTGTGATTCAAATTAGAGTGGATCAATTTGCTCTTTTTAACTTCTGATTCTCCCCTCTGAGATAATCAATCATTAAGACTTGCTTTGGAAGGAGGTCAATTGATTTTACATGAACTAAGCTAAGTCTACAGTAGACGTTCATAATGAACCCAATGCCATTCTAATAAAATCTGCACTTCACAAAACTGTACAGGTATATATTATTATGGTTCATCACACAGTCAGCCAGATGTTCAGACTGGATTTGGCATTTTTATCCATCTATTGAATCCTTCCCAAGGACCTGGGATAGGCAGATATGGAAGGGTTTTTTGGTGCTAGAGGTATTGTTGCAGCTATAAGAACAGATGTAACCTGTTCTGAGTAAACCTGCCTTTTGCAATTGACTGATGGTGAATTTGTTAATGCCGATGGTGTTCAAGTTACGCTCCAGTTGTTTTGGAATTACACCCAAGGTGCATATTATTATTGGTACTAGCTTTGCTTGCTTTTGCATTGTACTCTTTCAGTTTGCAGGTCTTTGTATTATGTTGTCTTCTTCAGTTCCTTCCTCTTCTCTTCTTCTGTCTCCAGTACTGCCATATCCATTTTTTTTTATTTTTTTATTAACAATTCTTAAGTCTGCCATGTTATCCATCAGGTCCCTGTTTCTTTGAATTCTAAAGTCCCAGAGCACTTTAATGTCTTCATTTTGTATTACTTTTTCTAATTTAGATTCCCATCAGTTCTTGCTTGCAAACAAATAATAATAATAATCTTTCAATGTAACTTTGTTGCTACTTTGTTATGCCATTGTTTGTAGTCAGTCTGTGCAATCTTCTTGCAGTAGCTAAGCAGGTGATCCACTGTTTCTTCAGCTTCTTTGCAGAGGTGGCACTTGCTGTCTGTTGCTGTCTTCTCAATTTTGACTTTGTATGCATTTGTCCTTAAGGCTTAATCTTGTGCAGCCAGAATTAGTCCCTTGGTCTCTTTCTTCAACTTTCTTGCTCTTGGGCATTGCCAGGTCTTGTTAAATCTGCTTAACTTGTTAGTATTATTAGAAGCCTGCCTGAAAAGTATTATAAATCGGGGCATGTATATCACTATTCCTCAGATACTGCATTAATAATGCTAAGCTATATAACATACTATTAGGTACTATGAAATGCTTTGTATCTTTCTATCTTGATTTTTTTTATTGGAGAGGAAAAGAATGCATTTCTTAATGTGATTCCTATTATTTAATCTTTTTATTGTCTCTTAAAAAAGAGAGAATAACATAGCAAATTATGGGTAATTACTTTTATAGGAAATAAATGATGACTAAAACAATGAAAACAATTTAATATTATTAAAACTTTTAAAGAAGATAAAAACTAATACAGACTAATATAAATTAAGGAATTAAAAAGAAAACAAAAGCAAAGAAAAAGCAAAAAGTGCAGGAAAAGAACAAAAGTTGAAGAAAAGTAAAAAAGAAAGAAAAAAGATATAAATTCATTGCTTCTAATATTATTCACAGCAGTTATAAGTACAAATATATCATATGTTATGTAAGTACAGATTATATCATATTACCCTTCTATCTGTAATCTTTTCTAACCATCAAAACCATAAATCACAAGTTCACTTTTTTCATTTTTATGCAAAAATGAAAAAGAGGCTTCAAGTCACCAATAAATGTAGATAATGTCTTTCCTCTGATCAAAGAGACCAGTTTATCCATTTAAGCAAAATTTTTCAACTTCGCCAATCATTCCTCTATAGTGGGTGGTGCTGAATTTTTCCATTTCTGTGAATATAATAATTTTGCTACAGATTATTATATATAGATATAACCTCCCATGGCATTTTTCTAACTGTTTATCCATTAATCCTAAAAGGAAAACTTCTGGCTTCAACTGAATATTGATCTTGAAAATCCTCCTCTGCATTTGAATCCAAAAGATTATGAATATAACTTGAGATCTAAGACACTTAACGAAGTAGATCCTTTCTTGTAACCTCAATTAAAATGAACATTAAGTTTCTTTTTTTTCTTTTTCTATCTCACATTTTATTAGTTGATCAAAATATAAAATACAAAGAGAAATTCAAAAAAGTAATAAAAAGCTACGAGGAGGGTGAAGGGAAAAAGGAAAAAAAAACATGGTTTAAAGAGGGAAAAGAAAAGAAAAAGACACCAACTTCCAACTTTCTTTAGTACAGTAGAAGATCATCTGGTCAATGATCAAAATAAAGTACTTTGACTTAGATGCTCCTCTTAGTTCCTAATTGAAAGGTGGACAACCCTGATCCCTTGACACCAAGCTTTAAAACTCTTTTTATGAATTCCAGAGCTGCTGTGATCATAATGGTGATGGTGCCTTTTCACACAATGTTAAAGAAACATACCAAAAGCACAATACAAGCCCCAAAACATGGTTAATACAGTTTTTTTTTTAAAAAAAGGAAAATACCAACTCTTTCCACAGAAATGGGGGAAAGTAGTGAGGCCCAGCCCCAACCACATGTCATGTAACTTGCCACCTTTGTGTTACTGATTGCTCATGGTGAGGCTTTCCTCTCCAACCCACTGTAAGGATGGCTACCTTGTTCTAACTGATAAGCCTTTGAATTTGGTTGAATTGAATCTGCCAAAATGAATCTGGATGATTATGACTTGAATTATGTGAGAATATTAAAAAGATGGTTGCCCTGATAGTAATTCAAGATATATTGGGGAATATGATTTCCCGATAGGACCCCGTGACAAATTATGAAATATAGTACTTTTTCTCAGTAAAAAAGATGCAATAAGAAAAAATCTGTACTTCTGAAGCAATTTCAGAAAGGAGGTGGGAAGTCCCTTAAGATTTATGCTTAACTTTTAGGATTTATGGCTAACTTTTAAAGTTGCATCTCTACCACAAATTGGCATTGCAATTTCTATTTCAGGATTAAAAGTGAATGTGTATGGACACCGGTAAACTACAGGCCTGTATTCTCCACTTCATTAAATTATACAGGACTAGAAAAGAGAAGGGACAGAGAAAGCGTGATTAAATCCTAGCTATCGTATTACCTTGAAGGCACTTCAAATATTCACTCCTAATATAATCCCCAATAACTTGTAATTAGTTTGTCTAAAACAGTTTGAAAAGGTACAGCGGTAAGTTACCTCTGGCAGAAAAGTGATATTCCCATGTTAGCAGCTAACCTGATTTTTGTGTTCCAGTTTCCTTCCAGAAATAAACTGGAGGAAGTACAAGAAGGAAAGTATGGAAAACAAAGATAAAATTGCGTTAAAAACATAATAAAATCGAAGATAGCCACATCTGAGTTGATAATATCTTTATTCTCTATTTGTTCATTTGTAAAAAAAAGGGGGAGAAATGGTGGCAATAGATTGGGCTGGGCCACATTGGATATTGAACATAACCCTTTGAATGGATAATAAAAAATGTTATCAGTTTACTATAATGTGTATATATATTTCAAAGTGTATATAATTACATCACATTTTGAGAAGCTGTTCAGGGGCTAGATAATTGTATGTATTGGTAGCAGGTACAGATAGTTCTCAATTTCCGATATAACAGAACTCTAAATTTCCATGGTAAGTCATGATGGTTATACTTCAAGCCACCTATGTTAACAAACAATCCAATTTTACAATCTTCTTTGTGATTAAGCAAATGATGTGATTGTTAATGCTTTTCTATAGGTGTTATTTTTTTTTGCCAGAAAGTGACTGGTCATTAAGCGAGGACTACTTGTAGATGTTTCTAACTAAAAGAGCGTTTTTGGGAAAGGTGTCCAAAAATGTCAAGATGGCAAGCTCGGAGTCTTTCTGATGAACTTCACACAATGCACATAAAAGAAGTATTATGATGGACATAAAAGGGGTAGGGCTTTGAATGTTGTAGCTGCCACAATGACTTTTCAGACCTTCCTTCCCCATGCAGTCCAACCCCGGAATGGGACAACTTGCCATAGCCAACTCGCTGAGCCCAACTCGCCATGGCCAACATGCCACATCCAACTCACCATGGCCAAGTCACCACGGCTAACTCTCTGCAGGACAACTGGCCCATGACCAGCTCACCATGTGCCAACTCACTATTTCTTTACTATTTGTGTAATTCTTGTCCTGCAGCGAGTTGTCTTATGGTGAGTTGCCTATGGCAAGTTGTCCTGCAGTGAGTTGAATGTGGCAACTTGACCGCAGTGAGTTGGCCATGGCAAGTTGGCCATGGCGATTTTGCTGCAGTGAGTTGGCCGTGGAAAATTGTCTTAGATCCGTCCAATTCTGCATCTTTCATTTCTTTCCATATTCCCAGGAGAGGTTTGAATTTACATTATGACTATGTGTCACTTTTTAATTACACATTTTATTTATTGTTTGTTTGTTGGTTTGTTCATTCATCCATTCATTCAAATTCTATAGCTGTCCATCTCCATCAATGGATGGCTTACAGTTCAAGAATTAGGAAGGTTTTCCTGTTTCTGCACATGTTACAGACATCATTACATTTGCTGCTAGAAATGTTAAAAGCTGTGTTTCACCTTCTTTTTAAGGTTTTGAAAAGCACTTTCAGTGGCTTCTTATCTTCAGTAAATGACCTTGGATGTTTTGAGAGAGGAAGGTCTCTATAAAGTAAGAACATTACTTGAACTGCCATCAAAGGTTAGACCGGAGGGACCAACTCAAGTGAAAGCTCTATTCTGCATACAAATTTTGCTGTAAATTCACTGCAGTACATTAGGAATAGTTTTGGCCTAAAAAAAATACATCTGTGGTGATTGTAGGGCTCTGTGTGATCACTGAAGGGTATCTCAGAACCCTTCCAGAATAATTTTAAATGTGACAGAAGTAGGATATTCTTAAACACTGGAGAATTGATCATGCTAATTGCATTTAATAAATGTAATGACAATCAAGCAGCATCAAAAGATATGTTTTGTTCTTAGTCAATCTACTTGTTAGTTATAATGCTACCCCCCTTTTGGCAAACAATATCAAGCATTCCACAGTAAAGCCCTCAGATCTAACAGAACTGGCTGCTGACTTAAATAGATTTTCCTTTTAGGTCCAGATCAGATCCAATATGACCTTAAATTAATTAGATCCAAAGCTCCTTTCCCTATGAGGCCACTGGTTGGTTCCTTTGCCATTCTAACTTGATAATGACTCATTTCCACTGATTCAGTGTAAAAAAAAAATGTAAAGGAAATATCTCATACTGAGCCCCATCAGTCAACCTTGGACTGGACATCACACAATGTTGAATTGATACAACTTTATTTACAGTAGAAAATCTACCATAAATTCTTTTCTTAAAATATTCCTTCCTCAAGGGTATTAATGTTCTACACTGGATATTGGATTAGCACAGCAAAACCCAGATTCAGGTTCACACCCAGCCATAGAAGTTCACCAGAAGGCTTGGGACCATTCACTTTCTCTCAGCTCAACCCAGTTCACAGGGAAAACTCCCTGTGAAGGAGGAGTATTATGTATGCCACCTAAAAATTAACAAACAGGTTATAAATCTTAAAATTATATAAAAATAGGTACAAAGAAAGAACTAGCAACCAGGACCAAGAGAAAGTCATAAGTGAGGAAACAGCTAAGAAGCATTATCCATGGAGATAGAGAAATTCTATGAAGTTGGCACAGCAGCTGGAACAGTTAAAGATTTACAGAACAAATAAGTAGTTTCATATTACTCTGGGCTGAATTTTGACTGAATGCACATGTTATCCACTTGAGTCAGGCTATTCTCCAAAGTGCCTGAAGGCAGGACAAGAAGCAACGGGTGGAAACTAACCAAAGAGAGAAGCAACCTAGAACTAAGGAGAAACTTCCTGACAGTTAGAACAATTAACCAGTGGAACAACCTGCCTCCAGAAGCGGTGAATGCTCCAACACTGGAAGTTTTTAAGAAGAAACTGGACAACCATTTGTCCGAAATGGTATAGGGTTTCCTGCCTCAGCAGGAGGTTAGACTAGATGACCTCCTAGGTCCCTTCCAACTTTATTATTATTATTATTATTATTATTATTATTATTATTATTATTATTATTATTATTATTATTATTGTTGTTGTTGTTGTTGTTGTTGTTGTTGTTGTTATTATTATTATTATTATTATTATTATTATTATTATTATTATTATTAAATGCCAGGGAGATCCATGCTCAAATCTACCCTCATTTACAGAAGGCTAGGAACAATTTCTCACTGAGTTGGAGGCCGACATGCCCTTGAATCCTAGAGGAAAATCTGGATATAAATTTAACAAATTAATCCTATGAAATTTAATTGGGAGTAAACCTCGTCAAATTCACTGGCTCCTCTTTCTGAATAGACCCACATAGCATCACATAGCACACAAGTAAGCAAACAAAGAAAGAATGACCCGCATTTCTTTTTCCACATGAGTTTTTAGAACGTCCAAAGGAAAAAGTGAGAAACAGAGAAATGTTTTAAAGGCTTTCCTATCACCACCATTAATCCCAAACATTCAGACAGATTTGCAGGGGGGAAATGGGAGGAAGGAAATCCATTCTGCAGCCATCCCCCTCCTAATCCGCTGTCAGAAGCAACCAGTGAAATGAAAACGAAGTGATAATGTCTAAAAGGCTGAAATTCAGGGGGAAAGAGTGTGGGCCTCTCCAACATAGCCCCCCAACTGATACAAGCACCAGAATCAAAGCAGCTGCCAGAAACAGTGTGCTGTAAGATTACCTAATGCCTACTGCATATTTACTTTACATTTCAAAAAGGGAGAGAGATGACTGGAAAATGCATGAGGTAGGCCAAATATTCAATAACCTTGCTGATCCCCATCCACTCATGTCCTGCCAAATAGATGTTTTTGCGTTTTTTTATGTTTTTCTCCAGTTGTTGCTCCTCCCTGGCTATTTATCAGCTTGATAGTGGTGCTTAAAATTATCCTCATGTCTGCTCCCTTTTGCTTCTGAATTAGTGTGTATCTTCTGCTATCGCTGGCTTGCAAATCTCTTCACAGAGCTACAAACTTGGGGAGCTGGCAGGCATTTTAAGTAAAAGGGAAAAGAAAGGGGGGAAAGGAACAGTTTTAAAGAGACAGCAAGGAAAACCAAACCAACCAAGAAAGCACTAGGAATGGTTTTACCCCAGAGACTCTGGAGAAGGCCTGATAAATAGTTGAGCTTTTAAGAACAATCTCCTTGTTGAAAACAGGGCAGAAATACTGTAGTTCCAGCAGACCAGTTAACACACATGCACACATTCATGTAAACCTTCAGTGATCAGATTGAAAAGCTGGCAGAGAAAACATTACCTTCGAAATATTTATTTTCTATAGTAATTTGGCAGGCATTGCTGGAACTGTTTTTGGATTAAGTATTACTCTAAGTATGCCACAGCATAAGGCCGCCATCAAATCAAGAACCCTTCATAAATTCTGGGTGTTAGAGCCCAGCACTATAAGGAACACATGTTCTGCATTAAGGAGTCCCAGGATTATCCTTCATACATCAACAGAAGCTAAGAGAAGAGAGCCTCTTAGCAAATGCACTCTCCAGTCATTGAGATGGATCAATGCATTCTCATGATATAAGGTAGCTTACTGGATTTGATTTTCTGTACTTTTAATTCCACAGAGCTCAGTGTATGGTAGTCAGTTCACAAGGATCCCCAAATGGTGTGAAATCCACAACCTAGCAATCTACTGCTACCACACATGACCACTTTGTGACAAGCAAGCTTAAAAAGCTTAGCATCAATACCTCAAATGGCAAGTGAGGACTGTTGCAGTGATCATTGCAATGATCCTTTCTTTTTACTTGTAAAAGTACTTTATTGGCATGAATATTAAGCTTCTGCTTGGCAGGCTGGCCTAGAACAGTTAAGCAGGTACACAACAATCCAAGAACTTCTAATAAATAACATTTATTGTAAGAGTGACTGTTGATTGATAAAATCCTCAGGAAGGATTCTTACTAAAGGAGCAAATGTATTTCTTTTTTATAATGATGTCTATGTTCATCTCCTATTGCTATTTAACTGGTGTAATGAGCCTGTCTTTTTGGTAGAAGTCCAGTTTCAAGTTGTGTCTCTTTTGATATCAGACAGACTTGATATCAGCTTGTTTTCCTCTGGCTGTGTGATCATGAGTAGACATAAACATCTGGTACAAGGTATGATTACATCACCTGTGTTACAACATCAGCCTGCAAATTTTGAAATTTGCACCTTTCTGCAATTTCTTTTTCACTTTAAGAAGCAGAAAACCTTTTTCTAACCAAATTTGGTGAATTTGGTGTGAAGAAAAAGCAAGAAACCACCACTATCATTTGGGTATAAAGTAGTAATTTCAGTTTAAAGTTGAGACATTCACATGCTTAGAGTACAGCTGATCCTCAACTTGCAACCACAACTGAGCCCAAAACTTATGTTGCTAAGTGAGATAGTTGTTAAGGGAATTTTGTCCCATTTTACAACTTTGCTTGCCACACTTGTTAAGTGAATCACTATAGTTGTTAATAATATGGTTGGTAAGTGAATCTGGCTTCCCCCTTGACTTTGCTTGTCAGAAGATCACAAAAGGGGATCACATGATCCCAGGATACTGTAATCATCATAAATATGAACCACTTGCCAAGCATTCAAATTTTGATCACGTGATCCTGGGGATGCTGCAATGGTCTTAAGTGTGAAAAACAGTCATAAGTCACTTTTTTCAGTGATGTTGTAACTTTGAAGGATCACTAAATGAACTGTTGTAAATCAAGGATTACCCATATTTCTTCTTTTTTGAACATAGATTACCAATAGCAACATGATGGAGGGGAGTTCACCAGATATCTTGCAACTAAAGCAATATTACCCTTAGAAGACCTTCTCAATGGGATTATTAAGCCTGGGTCATAAAATTATCTAACTGCATCAGAGAGAATGGTTTTCTCACTATCATGCTACTAGTACCAGCAGAATAAAATATTTGCAGCTCAGGGTTGAACTGTGGGGTCCTTGCTTATTTGCAGACATTTCATTATCCAACTAGGCAATATCATCAGTGCTAAAAGATCGTAGGATTTGCTCTCTGTTTATATTAGTGACTTGCCTTGTCAGTGCTGGTTCTTAGTGGTTCCTTAATCAGGCTGTTGTTTACTGTTAGCTCCTTGGTAGCATGTCACTAGTCCTGTTCCAACACTTGAAAATGACTATGTTCACCTGCAATGATGAAAAGAGGGCAGGCTAATCTGTATTGGACAAATCTATTTGCCCTCCTTGTAGATGTTCTCAAACAAATTGCCAGACTGGCAGAACTATCAGTCTTTATACTTGGGATAGCAGTTTTTCCCAACAGAAATAGTATGTTTACATACAGTTTATAAAGTTTTCGTACAGTTTATAAAATCCTATAAAACTGTTTTAACCACATTGGGAGGCAGTGTTGAATGTGCACCATGCAATACCAATACTATCAGTTTACCTCTACATCTCTGGAAATCAATCATCTCTACAGAGGCTCAGCACTGGATTTTAATGATGTAGCCTTTCAATTTCATTTGGGATACTTTGAAGAAATTCAGCCAGTTGTTAAAACAAAAGATAATGTTGATGAAGATAGAAAATTATACCGTGAGTACCATAAAAATGAGGTATCCTAAAAGATTTGGTTTGGATACAGGGTCACAGAATTCCAGTTCAAAATCCTTCCCTCATATCAAACATTGGATTGTTGCAGAGTGTTGAATTCAGACATGGTAGGCATCTTGGTGCCTTCCATCATGAAATTAGCTGTACATAATTTTGTTCTCAGCAGGGACTGTTTTGTCTTGTTGGGGCTCCACTGGAGAATGGTAAGCTATCATTTTCGGATGGATTTCTGTCTTAAATATCCCACAACACATTATCACTTCATTTTCATTTCATTGGCTTCTTCTGATAGATAGATTGCTAAGTCTCTTCTTTCAATTCTTTCAGTTCTTAAACAGAATTGCTGAAATGCTTGGGGTTGAACAAAAAGCTACCCTCTAGTTTTATACTAAATCAGATCCTTAATTCAAAACTCAGATTAAGGTTGCTGCCAAAAAACAAAATAGATAGATTGCTATTTACCAATTAAGCCTTGGAAGTTAGCTGGTATACAGGACCATGTGCAAGACAGAGAGATTTTTGTCTCTCTTATTAACTTTCCGAAACTGTATGTCAGATCCTGATTTTTATATAATTGGCAAGCCAATTTCCCCATAAAGATAATGAAATATAACTAGTAGATTAAAAAAAAAAAGAATTGCTGGGCTGTTTTAAATTTCTAATGTCTCAGTGTGAAGAACTATATAAGTTAACTGAAGGAAAAACAACAATAGAAGAAGAAAATAAATTACACACCCAAAAAACTTTATCTGCATTTCTTAAGTATAAAGCCATACAATTATACAAACAAGATACTGTATATGTGTATGTGTTCATTACTTTATATATATAATTGTTTCTAAATATATATATAGAAACAATTACATCTGTTCTTCAAGCAGAAGGGAGAGAAATGTTCAAAACTTTTAAAAATTTCAAGATGTTTAAATATTATGATCAGAATCCATGGAAACTCCTATATTTTAGTTTCAGCAGGACTATGTTCTCCCAGCACTAAAATAAGAATGCAATCAAAGTGATAACTAGTCGCTTTGATGCGATACTATTCCTGTTTACAGTAGAATATATCCTGTTGTACTGAGTGGGTTTTTGTTGAAGAGGATTGCGCTATTCATGATAAAAGTGTAAGAAAGAATCTGTAAGCCGATACATATTTTTGAAACCACTTATGTTGAGGAAAATCACACAGAATTTGCACAAATGTCACTGTCAAAAGGAGTATTGCTTAGTGGGCATATGTTCCATTTGTGAAGAAATCATAATGTCTTGTTTAATTCTAGTTTCACCAGTTTGCCATGAGTGAATCTATATGGTTGTTTTGAATGGGAAGAATAATAAGATAAATCTCATAGGCCTGTGTGTGTGTGTGTGTGTGTGTGTACCAAAAGAAATGGTGAACCAAAATGTGTTCATCAGGACATGTTTTGAATAACAGTAATTTAATCTCCACAAGCATAATGGCTCAGCGGTTAAAGACACTGAGCTTGACAGTCTGGGTTCAAGACCAAGTACTGCGTGATGTGGTGAGTTCCCATTACTTGCCCCAACTCCTGCACATCTAGCAGTTCAAAAGCATGCAAATGCGATTAGATAAATAGGTACCACTTCTGTGGAAAGTTAACAGCATTGCATGCACCTGGCATATAGTCATGCTGGCCACATGACCACTGAAAAATCTTTGTACAATGCTGGCTCCCTCAGCTAAGAAATGGAGATAAGAACCAGCTCCTAGAGCAGTGGTTCTCAACCTTTTTAATGCCGCAACCCCAACCGGTCGTAAGTCGAGGACTAAACCGGTCGTAAGTTGAGGACTAAACCGGTCGTAAGTCGAGGACTAAACCGGTCATAAGTCGAGGACTAAACCAGCCGTAAGTCGAGGACTACCCAACCGGTCGTAAGTCGAGGACTTTCCCTGCCCGGGAGCACCGCGCATGCGTGGTTCCGCCCCCTGCGCCGGCCGAGGTGTAGCTGGCAAATGGCAGAGACGGAGCAGGCCAACCACCAGCTGGCCCAGCCCAAGGGAGGTAAGGCACCCGCCGGAAAAGGGGAAAAAATGGTGGACAAAAAAAAAAATGGCGGACAAAAAAAATGGCAGACAGCCTTGCTTGGCGACCCCCATGAAATGGTCAATCGACCCCAAATGGGGTCCCGACCCACAGGTTGAGAACCACTGTCCTAGAGTCAGATACAAATGGGCAGGGGAAACCTTTACCTTAATCTCCATGTAATATTTCAAAACCAGACTGATTTAAGATCATTTTATGAACCAATGAAAGTAGGATCACTTTGTTATTGTACAAGACCCCTTTAAATATACATGTTTCATTGTGATATGTGTACAAAAGGGAAGAAATGTGTGCTTTAATGGTGTGACTGTGCCTTAATCATTTGCACCCTCTTTACACACATTATCCAGAGAGCGAGAGAGACGTCCACACACCAGACATCTCTGCAAAAATTAGCTAATGTGTCACCATTCTTTAAAAGGTGATGCAAGGGAGGTCTGAGAAATTATAGGAAGATTGATTTAATGTGTTGCAGATAAATTGGTGGAAATGATATTGAAATAATATTTCTAGTCAAACAGAGGTACAAGACTATCTGCTGAGATTCTTTGGACTGTTGAAACCCTGGAGGAAATTCAACTTATCAAGATGTAAAAATTGTGCAAGGAATGGAGAAAGTGGATGGGAAATATGTATATTTTTTTTGCAATTTTTCGGCATAAGAGAGTCACAGAAGAATGGTTGGAGGAGACCACTTATGCACAAATTGTTCATACCAGTTCGATAGTGTTTAACTGACCAAATTAAGCTGATTTGTGAAATAACTGAACTGGCTATAATTCGGTTTCAACTGGAATTCAAGTTTGCTTTGGGCCATCTCCCAAAAGACTATGGAGAGAGCTTGTTTAATATATGAAGGGAAATGTATGAAGCAAACAAATTCTGCAGACAGTAGCAGGAAAAAAAAATCTCCTGAAGTAAACTCTACTAACCTGAAGAGTTGGCAAGACCATCGTAGTTCTAAGCAGGTAAGTGTTTCATTACCCAAACTAGGTAACATCAGTGTACATTCTTTCTATTCTCTCTAAACATCTGCAAGAAAACAACCAAGCTCAGAGAACATCAAGGACTCTTCAGTTGTTGACCTCTCAACAAAGGAATGAATGAATTAATAATACATTAAACATTTCCTACTCTGCTACTCCATTTGAGCTATTTCCTTATTCACGTAGTATGTGTAAATCCAGCCACAACAGTGCTGTGATTTCCAAAATCTGTTGAGATCTTAAATGATGCACATCTCCAGCCAATTGTAGCTTATCAATTGTGATGAATAAATAAATCACAGCTTAAAATACACTTTGAACTCCAACAGTGACAAAGAGTCAAGGTGATGATAAATAAAAGAAGACATGAGAAAGAAGAATTAAAGGAAATTAATGCTCAGGAAAGAAAACTGAGGTGGCCATTTGCTACCTATCATAACTACTCATGGCCAGGCTTGGATTCTTTCCAGTGAGTATCTCATACCTACATAGAAATGTTCAAGGAGAATAAATGCATGAAATTAATGCTTTATTTCTGCTTGGCTGTTCCTAACTATGTTCCTGGCTTGTCTGTCGAAAGCATTACTTCTGAGGCAACCGATCCAATGAAAGAATGTTAACAATATAATCTATAACTTACGTATCTGACTTTTGCTTGCTGAGTCAGCTGAAAGAGAATTTGCCAGCACTTACATTTGAACAAATGAACAACTATTGATTATCCCAACTGAACAGAAGTAATATTGTAATGGTCTGGAGCAGAAAAAAAGAATAAAGTATGCTGAGATTTTTAGCTCTGATTATAGTAGGATAAATAACATTTTCTGATTCATTCGTTGGATAAGTGCCTCTAGCACTCTTGGCTCAAGTGTAATCTAAAGAAGACAATGGGATTTCTTAAGAGTAAATGTCATTGGTCATATTTAATTGCCTGAGCCACTAGTGGGAGAAAATTGATTTTTGGATAAAAGTTTTGGGCTGTTTCAACTGGGCGAAGTAAGGCACCAGTAAGTTTGGTACATTATTTTTCATACCAAATTTCAGGATGTGAAGATTTTTTCTTCAGAAGCTAGTGGAAGAAAGTTTTATCCCTTTACATAAAAAATGTACAACCTGAGACTATAGGGCCATATAAGACTTCAGAAAAAAATGTATCTCACTTCCAAGAAACTCTCAATGTAATTTTTCATGTGGCAGGATAATAAAAGCTATTAAATACATGATTGGATTGGATTGGACTGAGTTGTGTTGTGTTGTATTGGGTTAGGTTGAGTTTGGCTGTATTGGGTTGGGTTGTATTGTATTGTGTTGTGTTGTGTTGTGTTAGGTTGGGCTGTACTGTATTGTATTGTATTCGATTGGATTGGATTGGATTGAATTGGGTTAGTCTGGGTTGGATTGGATCAGATTAGATTAGATTGGATTGGATTTCCATCCTTGAGTGAAAAAAGGATGTATCTGCTATGAAAAAGATAGATGATCTTTTCACTCCAGAATGATCTTATTGAGACTGAACCTCTGCTGTGAGGCAGAGTACTGATCTCCGCAGAACCTATAATTTTTACTCCACCATAACATGTGGTTCTATAAGTTCTTGACTGTATGTATTTATTTAGTTTAATATTTAATTTAATACTTGAATTTAATTTGATTAACTTAAAAATATAGCTTTCAATTTCTCCTCTACCTTTTATTGTATATATATATATGTGTGTGTGTGTGTGTGTGTGTGTGTGTGTGTATACATACATATATATATAGTTGGGTGCGTCATATCCGGCTCAGCTGTATTAGTTGATATATGCATAGCTCTCCTCGCCCTGCCTCCCACCGCCTGCCTCCCAAACTGCACGCACTCATCCCATGATGTCAGACCATCAGGCACTGTCCCACAGTTGCTCCCCCTGTTATGGTCTGGTATGTTAATTTGTTTTAACCTCATGGCTGGTCTGATCTGTCCCTCTGTATCACTGCTTGCCATGATCCCCGGTTGTTCAGCTGTGTCAATCAATCCATGGCAGGAATCATTTGCCATCTCTCTGTGGTTCATCTGGTTATCCTGAGTGTCCACAAGAGTGGAGGAGAAGAGGGGGGTGGTTGCCGATTCCTACGTTCTGACCTCTTATGTGATTTTCCATGATGTCGTAATGCCTGATACGTGGGTAGCAAGTCAATTGCCGATAGATCGAATTCTGATCAGATAGCCAGGCTTCCTTCAATAAGCGACCATTCTTTGTGGAATCCTGGGCAATAACTTCGGCCTCTGTAAAATTAAATGTGTGATTGTTTTCGACCATATGCATCCAAACCTGAGACCGATGTTCACTCTGCCGGACTGCCATCTCATGTTCATGTATCCTTGTTCACAAGCGCTTTGCGGTTTCACCAACGTAATTACCTGTACAGTCATTACAAATGATCCAGTAAACCATCAACGATGTTTCTCCTTTAGGCAAGGGTTCCTTGGGGTGCATCACCTTTGTTCGTAAGGTCTGATTGGGTTTGTGCGCCACCTTAATACCGTTGCCAGACAATATACGTGCTGCTGCCTCAGATACCCCACTGATGTATGGGAATGTCATCCAGGTTGAGGTTTCAGTTGCATCACCCACAGGTTGCGGTTAACGGCACCGATTGCATCATTGGACAAAATCCATCGAATATCCATTCCATATACATACACGGTAAAGGTATGTCCGTTTCTTGGACTTTGCCACTAACGTGCTGCAGTGGGTGTCGATTCTATTAAATAATGCCCGGATGCAACTGATCTTGTGAGCTGTGGGATGCTTGCTGTCATTGTGTAAAATGTGATCAGTATTTGTGGCTTTACGGTAGACGCTTGTAGAAAGACTCCTGTCAGATTCACGGCTGATCAGTATATCCAGGAACGCCAAAGCATTGTCAGTCTCCTCCTCTATTATAAATTGGATATCTGGGTAGATTGAATTAAGTATCCCCATGAACCCAGTTTTATCTTGGCGTTTAATGATGACAAAGGTGTTATCCACATATCTCGCCAAAAACTTGGGTTTGTAGTTCTTCATAGCTTCACGTTCCAATTTTTGTAGGACCACTTCAGCGATCACCCCAGAGATTGGAGATCCTTTTTACAAATACACACACACACACACACACACACACACACACACACAGCTCTCTTGGCAACAGTACCATTTTGCCAAATGATTGACTTCTCCTGAGATGTTTTATTTTCAAGTAGTCTGGAATTCTGTAATTCCTGGGGTTCAATCCAATTAGTTAGGTCCAATATTGTGTGTGGGTAGGTGCCTTCAAGTCACTCTTGACTCCTGGAGGCTACCTGAGCAACTCCCTGCAGTTTTCATTTACATAGCTTAGCTTCTTGAAATCAACCATCTGTTATTCCATCTGTCTTGGCTGGTAAGCTATGTCCAGCTGAATTTCATCCCTTGGAAATCATATGTGATGTAATGAAAAATGAATGTTATTTTACCTTCTAGCAGAGAAAAAAATACCCAAACATGTGTAGGTCTGTACTCATAATGTCTTAAAACATAATCCAGGCCTATCCAGAACATTTTATTGATATCAAAGCAATCTCTTTATGAGGCCTGAAAGAGTTTTAGAAGGCTTTTGCATTTGGTAGTGTTTTTTGTTTTTTTTTAGGATCCCCTGATTAAGAGGAAAAGTTTAAATGACAGAAAATTGGCTGGGTCCAAGTGAACCTTTTCACCCTTAGACTCTCACAGAGCCACATCAAGTTCTATGGTCTCATGAGCACAGTTTGCAAAACCCTGTTTTAGAGTACTTGAAATATTCATTCATTTCCAACCTAAATAACTTCATAAGGTTTCTGACCCTTCTATTTCCCACCGTATCCTAAATTTATTTTTCTACCTTTCTTTCAATCTGGGAAGGAGAGGAACTATAGTATGTCACTAGCCCTAAAAAAGAATCCTTATCATGGCTTGTTTTGCCACTGTAGAAAATGAGAAGTCAGATAAAATGGGGTTAAAAAGAAAGAAAATATGGTAATAGGACTGTAAGACACCTGAGGAAAAAAGGGGCAGAGAGTTTAGACTGGATAGGGAAAAACACCTGATTTTTTTCCTTTTTTTGTCACTCTGTTTTCCTCATGATGAAAGAGAATTTATTTTCAAATTATTTCAAAGGAGAAAGGCAATTCTGTTCTCACTAGGAGACTATTAACCTCTTGTCTCAATAGCTGGGTTCACACAACATAACAGACTAGGCTAAAATAGGCTGAACAGATTGTGCTTCAGTTGTTGTGAAAACCAGGTCATTGTGTTCAATCATAACACAGTTTATTTATCTAGCGTAATGGGAGTTGTGTTTTGTTAAGCTAGGTTTAGGATTTAGTGATGCAGACACAATCATTTAGTGACTGTATGGCCAATGAGAATCTGTAACAACTGATTTTTGATTGTTTGGCTTCCCAGCTTCCACAAAGAACACTATGGGGAAATTTCTCCCATATTTGATTTCAGTTTGAGTAATGTTGTTTTTGTCACCTCAAACAGAAACTCTCCTCTCAAAGAATGTTTGAAAAGTTCTCTTCCTTTTGAAGAAATGTGAAAGAAAAACTGAACTGTTTCCACAGTTGGAGGAGAATTTTAAAAGGTCATACAGATTCTCAAAATAAGGTGGAACACCCACCTCACAGTTTCATCTTGGATGAGTTAGCTATAAATGAAGAGAAGAGCTCAAACTTGTCTTCTTTTTCTAGCTAGTCTGGAGCTTTTATACTGTGTCTGCCCAATATGTGTTATTCAGAGAGACTCCTGAATCCTCTCCTCTCACAAAGGCAAATGGACAAAAGTCATCCATCTTAACAATATTCTACTCCCTTTCTTTTATATTCAGAGTAATAATCATTTATGAGATTTATAATCTGATCAACCTTTCAACAGGCTACGCTTAGGCATTCTCCCACAATAGAATTATTATTTCTAGAGGTATTAAACCTAAGCAAAAGGTTACATATACAAATGGAGATAAGAATGAAGAGACGAAGCATTGCCCTGTATGTCTCTCTCAATAGCCATCATATTATGAAGGCTTTTTTCCTTCTATATATGTAAAGTTGTGGGATTGATCAGAGCCACTAACTTTGCAGAGAGGATGAGCCAATTTGGGTGGCACATTCCAGATGCCTGATGGATCCAGAAGGTTTCCATATGTGGACAGTTTTGTCAAATATCCCAGCAGTAACTTGAATGCAAAGACAACCAGAGCACTAGATAGGTTTTTTTCTGAATGCTTTCTCATTGCTTGCCAATTCCAGGCAGCCCTTTAATTTTCCAAGAAGCTGTTGGGTATGAAGTAATAAAGAGATGACTTGAACAACACTGGCACAAAACAAAAAACAAGCACAACTGGACATGGGTAGCTCCTACAGTTCAAGATTACTCTGGAGTGGTAGGAGAGCAAAGCAATCTTACTTCGTTACCCTTATTGCATTTGCAGCATGTTGACACTATATTTGGAAGATGTACCACAGACCTAAAAAAAACTTTATAGTACTTGTAGTACTTCTATCTATCTGGTCATCTTCATACCTTCTACAATTGTCTGTCTGTTTGTTTATTTATCGTATCTTATTCTCCTTATCTTCCTGCCTCCATTTATTTCATGCTCTTCGTGACTTCTTGCAATTGCGAGGTTAACAGTTTGCAGATGGGCTTGCATTATGTCAAGGCATAGAGTGAGGCCTAGCATTATATTGTGTGCAGAGTGTTCCACATTCATCTAGTTGTTGAATATATTATGAACTAATGTTAGTAAGATTCAGAAATGGAACCGTGTGTGTGATATTCTCCAGCTCATATATTCAAAGAAGGTATGGAAAATGTTTCCATAGGGGAGTGTTCAAGCAAGTAATCCTTCCAGTTTTTCTCCTGATGTCTAAAGGGGAACGCTCCAAAAATAGTTTGACTACTTCATCTATTCTCTCAAATGATCTGCTGATTTTATTCTATTCAACATATATATTTGCTTCTTTATTTTCAATATTTTAATTTCCTATAGAAAACCTTGTCCATTGTGGCCCCTGTTGACAAGTAATCCTTCTTCCTATACTGTTCTTTCCGTCTCATGTTTCAACCCTCCTTCCTTCCATTCTCAATGTTTTATGCTGGTAGATCAGCCATAGCTTTGCAGTTTACTTATAGCTTTGCAGCTTACTTTCTCCAGTGTTACAGCATGCTATCATAAATTAGGTAAGAAAAGGCAACCTATTTTGGGGGATTGGTATTTTTAAGGGACTTTATGGATGTTCTTAACAAAATGCCGTTGTTAAATTGATATAAGTTGGATTGATGTGTATCAAAGATACCCATTTACTAGAAGGCAAACTATCCGCCTATTTTAGGTTCTCAAAAAGTTCCCTATACTCCAGCTTACCACTCTTTACTAATATTGTGAATACATGTAGAGCAGCCATATTTCATCTTTTCCTTGAGAGTTCATGCTAATATATATTGAGAACTCACTCTTCATTGTATCTTTACAAAACAACCATGTTTGGTAGACTGAGAGAAAGGAACTGGCCCCAAAGCACAATTCAAGTTTTTGAACCTGGGTCACTCCCCAGATGAAATTGAGATTACGCAATACCTAACCTTGGTTCCTTTGGGGCAGATGGGCAGGCTTCCAAACACAACAAATGTAACCACCCACTATTTTCATTCCTTACAACTTCAGGGTCCCTATGGAATCCAGAGACATTCTTTCAAATAAAAATAATGCTCAAGGCAGAAGGCTGGTACTTTACAGCATGGCAGCCTTCCATGGTGTGGTTTTTTTTTTTAAAAAAAAAAAAACCTTGCTGTGTTGGTTTGCATTCCATATTCTATTTACTTAAACGTTACTGTAGGTCCTTATGCTAAACATGTTTATGAGTAATGATATTTGTTGTGCTGACATAAGCAAATAAGGGGGCAAGAGATGGGATTACATAAAAATTAGTACATGTGCTGACTTAGATAAATGGCTGAAGACTGAAGTGGTAAACAACTTAACAGAAGTTAGATGGTCTTGAAAGCCTAGTTGATGATGTAGAGAATTGCCTGAGCAGAGGGTATTCGGCTCTTTTACTTCACTCTGAAAAAAAGCTGCATGGAACATCTTAGCTCCATGCAGCTCACATCTGCAGACCAAACTGATTGTTCTGCGTATGGCCCATCTGTAGAAATCACTGGAGCCAGGATTAAAGATGACCTTCTGCAGCCCAAGAGTGAGCTAAATAACTCTTTGCAGACAAAGGTTAAAGACGCTGCTATTTCCGCTGAGAACAGCATTGCAATCTGTATTCTTCTAAAAGTAGCAGTAATGGAGCTTTATTATAATTAAGCATGAGGTGCCAAAGAACCATCTGAGTTAGAAGAAAAGCCAAGGGGGGGGGGGAAATGAACATTATGTCATGAATTCTAAAATGCCAGAAGATAAACTTTATGCAAAGCTTTGAAGAGATGTTGTGGCTTTGCCCTGCATTGTTCTGAATCCCTTGCCCAATATACACAGAAAACTATTCTTCCTTTTCCAGCCAGTTACTAGAAACATAAGCAGGGGATCCTTCTAACTCAGACCTGGGCATTTTATGGCTCCTAGACCACATCCGTCTCTTTACCTGTCCATATCATCTCACATGAGGTCAATAAGAAATTAGAAATCAAAGAAAATAAGCTTGCTGCAGGGAGCAGGAGACGAAGCTCTGCACAGGTCCAGATCTGCACATGAGTTCCTTCAGCCACGGGAGGGGAAGTGGTCTTCTGCACCTGCATATCATTCACCCCTCACCTGGAGCAGCCTGAAGAATTGAGGTGATGGTGTTTGAGGACATCAAATCAGATTACATTGGTTTGGCTCTCCACAAAAGTTTCTCATGTGCCCGTTTGGGAAAATGAATTGCCCACCCCTGTTCTGGCTATTGAAACAGCTGAATGGAGTATGAACATCTAGATCTGGAAATATCATATTCTAGTAGTGGCCTGAAGTATCTTATGAGTGCAAAGTGCAAACTGCAACAGGTTGTATGTGAAGCTGCTTTTAAAGCACATCATATTTGTGCTATGACTGTTGCATTTACTGTTGTAGATTTCCAAATCAAATTCCAGGAGTTAGTATTAAACCTCTAAAGGACCTTCAGAAATACAGTCTGTAACAGATCTATTCAATTGGATTCATTCAATAGAAGTTGCCCTCCATTTTCACGAAGTCTTTCTGTGTGTGTGTGTGTGAACACATGTGTGTGCATGCGCAGGGAGGGAAAACAGGCTGAGCAGGAATGGGCTGAGACCAGAAGGTGTTTTTCTTCATGTTACCAGTTCTACAGACCAGCCACTCTTGTTCTGCCAATATTGATTTTCCAAAACTTAGGTCAGAACCCTTCCCCAGATTGTTCAATGGAGAATCTGTGATACCATCTGAATTTCATTGGCTGGTTGAGGATTATCTGTCATGTAAGTGGTATAAAAAAAGTTAGTTGCTTTTGTTAACCATCAGACGTTTTGCTACCAATAGAAGAGAATATTTGTAACTCAGGATTGAACTATGGGTCAAGCTATTCTCCAAAGCACCTGAATGCAGAACAAAAAGCAATGGATGGAAACTAATCAAGGAGAGAACCAATCTAGAGTTAAGGAGACATTTCCTGACTTCATGGTAGGTCAGTAGAACAGCTTGCCTTCAAAAGCTGTGGGTGCTTCTACACTGTGGGTTTTTAAGAAGACATTTGACAGCCATTTGTCTGAAATGGTATAGGGTCTCTTGCTTGACAGGAGGGTTGGACTAGAAGACCTTCAAGGTCCCTTCCAACTGTTATTCTGTGAGGTCCTTAGTGTTCTCTGAGATTAATTGTTTGATTGCAGACATTTTATCCAACCACATAACATCATTGGTTCTAGAAAAGAATGGCATTTATTCTCTGTTTATGTACAAGTGAATTGTCTCATCATTATTGATGGGAGAGTTGTTTTCTTCTTTGCAGTGCTTTGATATGACTGTTGTTTGCTGTTTGTCTGAGTTGGTAGTTCCTTGATTGTGATATTGTTTACTGCTTGATTGTTCATCTGGAATTATTCTTGATGTTAATCCTGGAAGTTCTCTTATTGGTTTGATCAGAAACAAATTCAATAATAGTCAGACATTGATTGGGCAGCCAGTTCAATGTAAACTGAACTGATAAAAATAAATCGGTAAGTAAATAAATAAATAAAGTGCTCTTGCATTAGATGATACAGGTAGTCCTTGACTTATGATCAAAACTGAGCCCAAAATTTCTGTTGATAAGTGAGACATTTTTAAAGTGAATTTCCCCATTTTATGACTTTTCTTGCCACAGTTGTTAAGTGAATCACCGCAGTTGTTAAGTTAGTAACATAGCTGTTAAGTGACTCTGGCTTCCTCATTGATTTTGCTTGTCAAAAGGTCATAAAAGGTGATCACATGATCCCTGGGATACTGCAATCGTCATAAATATGAGTCAGTTGCCAAGCATCTGAATTTTGATCAAGTGATCATGGGGATGCTGCAACAATTGTGTGAAAAATAGTCATAAGTAACTTTTTTAAAAAATGCTGCTGTAACTATGAATGGTCACTAAATGAAATGTTTTAAGTTGAGGACTACCTGTATTGCATGGAGTACTGTACATTCAAGGTATTCCATACTCACATACTAATATATTTCTCAGAATCCTTAGACAGCTTTTGAAATATGAAGCAGAGGATAAATGTGCAGATGAAAAAAGTCCTCAGGCATAATTTGCTACTGGTTCATGTATACTGTCAACATGTTAAGGGGTTATTGGGAGGCCAAGGATCCATCTTTATTTCTGCCAAATTATTTAAAACAGACAGTTTTTGAGGTTCGCTCTCCTAACATATTTTAAAACCGAAAAATGCCATGGGATGCTTTGACTAAACGTCTCTGAAAATGGATGCAAGACAAAAATCAGCATATCAGAATATGAATTCTTATGCAACACAACAGATATGAACAGCCTGGTAGTGCAAGGGACATATGTGGCCCCTGTGCTGGTTTCCTGCAGCCTCTAGAG